>NW_017702444.1:0-1675 GCF_001879085.1 Nicotiana attenuata | reverse complement strand
CCGGCTAACCCTCCTATCTCTTCTAATAGGGGTGTCATTTCAATGTCCCCAAAACGGAACACAGCTCTTTCACAATCCCAGAACAGTGTAGCAGCCTCTATGATCTTGTTGTTGGGTTGGATTTCCAAAAGGGATGGTAGATTCCCCAGATATTTTCGGACGAGAGTTTGATCACTAGAGTGAAGATCCCTCCACCAGCTTAGCAACCTTGGATGGATGTTGGTGACCATGCCGAATCTAGGGACTTCGTGCCTCATATTTCTGCAAGGCAAATAAGGTTAGGCCCTTACCCCCACCAGACTTGACTATTAATACCAACAATTAGCATGACGCATTTTAGTTCTCCAAATAAATGCACAGAACGTGGTGATGTCCGTTTGGGTTTGGGGAAACCCAGTGGACTTTGGACAAGGCTATCTTAAAGGATCATTATGTGGACAACATAACTGACCCAACTAGGTTTGACCATGATGCATGCACAGTTTAAACAGAATAAGGTTTCTATGGGGTTTTAGACTGGTACCCTTGAGCGAACAACTCAAGGGGGAAGGCACGAAACCGTTGACTACACCGTTGATCGACTGGTTTTACCACAAATATGCCTTTCCGAATTTAGGGGGTAATAATATAGGAAGAGCGCAACCACTCATTATAAGCGTTGCTATGGTATTTGTTTGGGACGAGTGGAATATGATGTTGAGCATGATTATGCAATAATTAGGAGCATATTGTCACGTATTTGCATGTTTAAGAAAGCAGTAAATACAACAGTTTATAACAATAAAGTAGCAAAGAAGAAAAGAAAAGAAGAAGATAAGTCAGTTTTGCTTTGTAAAAGAAATTAAATGCTTAAAGGAATTTAAACAGATAATTGCATATGAAGGGAAAGTACAAATTCACAAGTACGATCTGAAATGGTAAAAGCCTAATAATCCCCAGCGGAGTCCCCATGCTGTCGCGCCCCTTTTTTTCCCTCCTCACGTCGGGAGAATCGGGTTAATGACATTTTGGGTATACGACAACTCATTCCTTTTGGGAATTGGGTTTTGCATTGAAGAGTCGCCACCTAATGATTTATGGTGCATTAGGACACCTTCAAGGTTTATTTCTAAGTTTTTGCTTGATAACCAGAGATAGGGTAAGGCTTGAAATTATCCTAAGGGGAAGGATTTTAATAAACAACTATTTGAAAGTAAACAAAGTTTGAAAGAGCAATTAAAAGGCTGATTTTGAAAAGAAGGAGTTATAATGCTTTAAAAGAAAAGGAAATAAGGGAAGGGGGTCCTAGGTTTATTTATAATATGGATCACATCAATGCAATACCCGGTAATCACTCCTCAAAAGAGGGGCTACACGCGGTATTAGCGCACCGGTCATCATATCCATATCTACCCTTTCCCACCCCGTTTAAGGTACTAAAGCGCAGATTGATCTCGACCACTATTGCATGCTATTACCCGCCCCATTCCTATCAGTCCCGGAGGCACTTAGGACTACTATTCTTAAAGAGAGGGATATTGGCTGACTTGGAGTTTCAAAGGTGAAAAAATCTAAGGCGACATACAAAACATATAAAAACTGCACATTAAAGGGGAAACACGTAAACACTAAAGGCTCATATATACCTCCTCAAACAAAGTAATCCAATAGCATGACTCAAACACAAGTAAAGTCT
>NW_017702443.1:0-1675 GCF_001879085.1 Nicotiana attenuata | reverse complement strand
CAGACCTACGGCATAACAAATGTCTGGGCGAGTACACATCATAGCATACATCAAGCTCCCGACAGCACTTGAATATGGAACTCAAGACATGTCTTCCTTTTTATTTTCAGTCTTGGGACACATTTCAAGGCTTAAAGTTTCACCTCTCGCTATAGGAGTATCCATGGATTTGCAACCATTCATGCGAAAACGCTCCAAAAGTTTCTTTATACAAGTTTCTTGAGATAGACTCAATAACTTTTTGGAACGGTCTCTTTGGATCTTAACTCCAAGGATATAGTATGCATCGCCCATATCTTTCATGTCAAATGACTTTGAAAGCCATGACTTGATAGCTTTCAAATACTCCAAATTATTTCCGGCCAATAAAATATCGTCCACATAGAGAGAAAGAATTACAAACATCCCATTGGACTTCTTCACATAAATGCAATGGTCTTCATTGATCATGGTAAAATCATATGAGATCACCTCCTTGTGAAACCTCAAATACCATCGCCTTGAATATTGCTTCAGGCCATAAATAGATCTTTTCAATTTACAGACCTTTTTTTTCTTGGCCTTTAACGATGAAGCCTACAGGTTGTTCCATGTAGATCTCTTCGTTTAGTTCTCCATTGAGAAAATCTGTCTTCACGTCCATTTGATGTAATTCCAAATCCAAACGTGCAACAACAGCCAAAAGTAAGCGAATTGAGGTAAACTTCACAACTGGTGAAAATGTTTCCTTATAATCTATTACAGCTTCTTGAGTAAAGCCTTTTGCCACCAATCGTGCCTTGTATCTTTCTATTGACCCATCCGCTTTGTGTTTAACTTTGAGAACCCATTTGTTCCCAATGGCTCTTTGCCCAGGTGGAAGATCAACTAGATCCCAGACTTTGTTGGTTTTCATGGATTCTAATTCTTCTTTCATTGCTTTCATCCACTCATCTTTTCCAGGGCTCGATAAAGCCTCAGTGACAGACTTTGGCTCATCCATTTCTGTGGGAGATACCAATTAAATATAATCTTCAATTTCATAAGTACGTTTGGGTATATTTTTTCTGGCACTCTTTCGTAGTTGAAATTCAGGTTCGTCAGTGGGATTGAGAGTTCCCACTCCCACTCCCACTCGGATCAAGAATAAGATCTTGATCAATTTGATTATCAACTGGGTCAGAAGATACTTGCTGACTTGAGTTCAGCATTTCATAAAGAGGCTCTCCATTCTTTACCTCGCCCTTCTTTGGAAAATCATTTTCCAAAAATGTGACATCTCGCGATTCAATCTCAGTAACACTTCCATCCTCTAATTCACCAATGAACACATACCCTTTGGAGTGTTGTGAATATCTTATAAAGATACATTTCTTGCCTTTGGACCTAATTTACCAAACTTGGTAAAAGAATCGTTTACATATGCAGCACAACCCCAAGGTCGTAAATCCTTTAAGTTTGATTTATGACCAGTCCATAGCTCATAAGGAGTGGAAGAAACTGATTTAGATGGCATTTTGTTCAATATATAAGTTGCAGTTAATAACCCATCTCCCCAAAAGGAGATAGGTAAATTTGCCTACGCCATCATGGACCTTATCATGTCCGGTAGTGTTCTATTCCTCCTTCTGCTACACCATTTTGTGTAGGTGTGTATGGACTAGACGTAACTGTTTGGTGTACTACCCTTTTTTAA
>NW_017702442.1:0-1675 GCF_001879085.1 Nicotiana attenuata | reverse complement strand
CAATTACGAGAAAGCGTTCAGTTTCTGGAGTTTCATCGGACAGCACAGGAACATCTTCCTTGATGAACTTCTGGAGACTTAGAGTAGTCAGATAGAAGAACATCTTTTGCTGCCAGCGCTTGAAATCAATCCCGAAAAATTTTCCGGGTTTCTCCGCCGGTGTCAATGCTGCCGGTGTCGTTCGGCTTGTTGACGCATTGGCAGTCACCATTGGAACCGCTTGGTTCTCATTCTCATTAGTCATTTCTGTAAAAGAATGACACAAACGTTAAAATCACGTAGATTTTAATAGAGTACAAAACCACAAAGGTTTTACTCTTCCAGAAACAGTAAGTACAAATACAGAAAATAAATTATTAAATTCCTTAAGCTTGTTATTACACTGTATTTGTAAAATAAATTATGGAAATGTAAATGAATATAAACAGTAATGAATATAAACAGAAATGACATAAACCAATTCGAGCCCACTGAATTCACTGTGTTTCCTTAAGGAATTTAATCCCCTCCTAGTACCCAAGGTTATGGATTATTTCCTCCCAGGATAGAACGAATTACACACTGGTGTAGTGGTACTTCAAACCCCAGTGTTTCAGCAAACACAAAGTTCGGTAGCAAATCACACTTACTTTTTGCTTTGTTTTGATGCTAAAAGTATGCAGAAGAAGGAGAGGAAACTCAGAAAATTGTAGTTAAAATTCTGAGCAGAATAGTGTTGTATTTATAGCCAAAGTTGGGTCTCTTCAGAATGGCTGTTTATGCAAAACGCCCACAACATAAATGCCATTACATAAATGGCCATTTACTCAATAATAAAGAGGGAAAATAAAGAGGGAAAATTGAAGAGGGTAGTTACTTTTCTGTTACCAAAACAGAAAAACGGATTGGATTTAATATTAATATTTTGTTATTAAAACAAATATTTAATAACATTTCTGTTAATATTTTACTATTAACAAATAAATTTGGTCCAAAAAGTTAATCAATCAATCGATCATTTGACCAAATCCAAATCAATCCGAATCCGAATCCGAATCCGAAGCCGAAGCCGAAGCCGAAGCCGAAGCCGAAGCCGTAGCCGTAGCCGAAGCCGAAGCCGAAGCCGAGCCCAGCGAGCGACGACGACGACGGCGCGAGGCTTGCCTTCTTCTCAACTCTTTAAGAGCTAGAAGAAGAGCAATTGCTTATATACCCATAAAAAACCTCTTCCTCTTCCAATATGGGACAATGCCCATTTGCCAAGGGAGGGGGAACTTAAAATTTCACTCAAAAATTTCATTTCCCTCCATTTCCCATTCACCCTCTTTTAAGTATTTAATATATTAATTAAATACCTTAAAAACCCAACAATCCCCCACATGAATGGGGAATGGCTATATCACGGAAGTATGCATGAAAAACTGTGTGATTCACAAGTAAGGATTAATTGCATCTGGATAAGTAGGTTTCCCTTTGAACTTTCCGTAGTGAACTTATGTCGGATATACTCGATCAATCGGTAGATTTGATATCTTTGAACCGTCGAACTTTAGTGTATACCTAGACAACCACAAGTCACACAACCAACCCTTAACCGTCTTTGGTTCTCATTGTTGTGTTCGTTTCAGCCATGAACACCGCCTGGTTTCATAAGTGCGTAGAGAACTGGCCTTGCTGTGTTCTCCTTGAAGCGGCT
>NW_017702441.1:0-1675 GCF_001879085.1 Nicotiana attenuata | reverse complement strand
CAAATTCGAATATCATATCAGTTTATTAGTAATAGTGATTTTTTAAAAACAACACATAATGTAAATTAAAAAAAATATTCTAAGATATATTTATCTTATAATCTACGTATTTGAGTTGAAAAAAAAATATTTGAAATCGATGAGATTAACTTTAAAATTTTTTATACTCAACAAAGATGAAACATAAGAAGAAATTTGTTGTCATCTTTTATTTCTCGTTTTTAGATCGTTCTAACATTTTTTTCAATATTTATTTTCTTTTATCTTATTTTTTATGTCATTATTTCTTTTGTAACAAAAAATTAATTTATTTCACTACAAAAGGATGAGTTTTAATAAAAATTATCTACATATGAACATTAATTATATTTTTAGTCTTTCGTTGAAATTATTTCAAATTTTTGTTTTGCCTTTATCTAATCATCCTAATAGGTGCTCACCCGACCACTTAAATTAAAAAAAATTAAATGATGTGTAATTTATATATAATTCATATATAATATGTGTATAATCATGTATTGTCGGTATATCATATATTTATATTAGCTATAAAAAGTAAACAATAAATATGGCCGGATATTATGTAAATATTCCGTAAGATTTCAGTTTTTTGAGTTTATCCATGATCTAAATTCTATTACAATAATTTTAAAACTCTCTATCAATATTCAAAAATATTTTATCTTTTTATTATCTTTGAATTAAAAAAAAGTAAAGATTTTTTTCGAAATTATTTATTTACATTTAAAAAAATATATTTCACGTCATACCAATATTTTCTTTATATATACTCTTTGTTTCACTTAAAGGTCGCTATATAAACTATCAACTAGAAACCAATTTATCTCTTGTTGAGTTTGGAAAAAAAACTTTCACATAATCTAATGATTCAAAACTAATATTCTTCAACGAAAAAAATATTATACCCTTGCAATATTGGCTTGACTATAACTAAATGAAGGGGTTTCAGCTTATACCCTTCAATTCCTTGAATGTGCTAAATTAAAATTAATGATAGCAATTGTATAGCCAAAGTTTTGCTATTTGTTGATGTCATTTATGCAAATTGACTCTCCAAACAAATATTCTTCAAGAAGAAAAAAGAAACAACTTTTTTTGTTTTAATATTGACTGATTTTGTGATGTTTCTTTCTCCAGCATGTATGTTTACTTTATTATATATGTAAGTAAACTTTTATTTGGTTTTGTAAACTCTTTTTTGTTATTTAGATAAACATAGACGTGTACCCTATATATTACATTTATTTTAAAAGAATTTCGTTTTATTCAAATCTAGCTACAGTGTTTCAAAGAACTATACTTATAGGATTTTAAATGTGAAAGAGTTTTATAGTTATATGGAGTAGTTTTTTTTTTTTGCTAGAGGCCAAGTAGTATTTAAGTAATTAGAAAAAATAACAAAGTTCCTAACATGATTGCATATGATCATTAACCGAATTAAGTATGATAACATGATAAAAAAAAGATAAATTTTATTTTTAATTAAATTCGAATTTTAGAACTTTATCTATAAATTCAAAATTATCTTTTAGTTCAAATTCCGTGTGTGTGTGTGGGTATATATATATATATATATATATATATATATATATATATATATTTGTATTTAACTAAAATAGTCAAATATAGAATGAAGTTACCATATACTATTGAC
>NW_017702440.1:0-1675 GCF_001879085.1 Nicotiana attenuata | reverse complement strand
GGAGTTCGCCATTTTTTAACCGTGCCAAGATCACCACAACAAAATGGCGTTGTGGAAAGAAAGAACCGGACCATTCTTAACATGGTGAGGAGTATGTTGAAGAGCAAAAATATGCCAAAGGAATTTTGGGCTGAAGCTGTTGCTTGTGACGGTATACTTACTAAATCGTTGCCACACAAAACGTGTTCATGGAAAAACACCTCAAGAGGCATGGAGTGGTTTCAAGCCAAAAGTTTCTCACTTGCGAGTTTTCGGAAGCATTGCATATGCACATATACATGATGAAAAGAGGACCAAGCTCGATGACAAAAGTGAGAGGTATGTTTTTATTGGTTATGATCAAAATTCTAAAGGTTATAAATTGTATAATCCCAAAAATGGCAAGGTCACTTTGAGTAGAGATGTTGAGTTTGATGAAGATAGTGCTTGGGATTGGAAGACTAAAGAGCAAGATTACTCTTTTAGTCCATTATTTGATGATGATGAAGAAGATGTGGAGCAACCTATCTCACCACTATCAACACCTCCGCCACAAAATCAAGAAGTGGAGGAATCAAGTTCAAGTTCAAGTGAAGCACCTCACAAGAGTAGAAGTCTCCGTGACTTGTATGAAAACACGGAAGTGGTAAGAAATGATTTATATGATTTTACTTATTTTTGTTTATTGGTGGATAGTGAGCCTATAAGCTTTGAGGATGCATTCCAAAATTCCAAATGGAGAGATGCCATGGATGAAGAAATCAAGGCAATAAAAAAGAATGAAACATGGGAGTTGGTCACACTTCCAAAAGAAAAAAGCACCATTGGAGTCAAATGGGTGTACAAGCTAAAGAAGAATTCCAAGGGTGAAGTAGAAGAGTACAAAGCAAGATTAGTAGCTAAAGGATACAAGCAAAAAGCCGGTATTGACTATGAAGAGGTATTTGCACCGGTTGCTCGTTTGGAAACAATTCGCTTTGTCATTGCCTTGGCCGCCCAAAATCAATGGAAAATCCATCAAATGGATGTGAAGTCAGCTTTTTTGAATGGCGTATTGGAGGAAGAAGTCTACATTGATCAACCTTTGGGCTATAAGGTTGAAGGACAAGAAAATAAAGTCTTGAAATTGAAAAAGGCTTTATATGGGTTGAAGCAAGCTCCGCGGGCTTGGAATAGTAGAATTGATAAATATTTTCAAGCAAATGGTTTTTCAAAATGTCCACATGAACATGCACTTTATGTAAAAATTGCTAAAAATGGTGACATTTTACTTGTTTGCTTGTATGTAGATGACTTGATTTTTACAGGAAATAATCCTAAGATGTTTGAAGAATTCAAGGAAGCAATGGCTAGAGAATTTGGGATGACGGACGTTGGATTAATGTCCTACTATCTTGGCATTCAAGTGCAACAAAGGAAGGATGGGATTTTTATTTCTCAAGGAGAATATGCAAAGGAAATTCTCAAGAAGTTCGAGATGGATAATTGCAATCCCGTGA
This sequence comes from Nicotiana attenuata, assembly GCF_001879085.1. Taxonomy (NCBI): domain Eukaryota; kingdom Viridiplantae; phylum Streptophyta; class Magnoliopsida; order Solanales; family Solanaceae; genus Nicotiana; species Nicotiana attenuata. The sequence continues at coordinate 197 of NW_017702440.1, read as the reverse complement.
GCACCCCCGTTGAATGTGGAGTTAAAATATCCAAGCATGGAGATGGACAAAATGTAAATCCCACATTTTTCAAGAGTCTTGTTGGAAGCTTAAGGTACTTGACATGCACAAGGCCGGATATTCTTTATGGTGTTGGACTTGTGAGCCGCTTTATAGAAGCTCCTACTACCTCCCATTTAAAGGTAGCAAAAAGAATA
>NW_017702439.1:0-1676 GCF_001879085.1 Nicotiana attenuata | reverse complement strand
TCTCCCAACTGGCAAGGTCCGTACATGGTTCACCGGGTTCTGACAGGAGGAGCCCTTATGCTTGCAGAAATGGACGGAGAAGTTTGGCCAAAACCAATCAATTCAGATGTAATCAAGCGTTACTATGTGTAATCTTATGCTTTCCTATATAATATAATTTGAACTACGTCTGAAGACTTCCGCATTTTTCATGTAGTTACCATGCCTGTAAGACTCTTTTTGCATTTTTCATATAGCTACCATGCCGATAAGCATTTCTGCATTCTCATTTAGTTACCATGTCTATAAGAACTTCAGCATTCTCATTTAGATGCCATGACTATAGGGATCCTGCACTTTCATGTAGATATTATATCTATAGCTTCTGCACACACATGTAGAAAATATGCCTGTAGGTCCTTTCTGATTCTTGCATACCCGTTTTTCACTAGGTAAACTCATATGTAGGTCCTAATAACTGAAAAAATGTAATCAGATATCACGTCACGCTTAGATATCATGTTATAGAATTTCTGTACTCTTCTATGTCTATAACAACGTTTTAAGTTGACAAACACATAGAAAGCATGCCTATAGGGGTTCTAATTCAAATCTGAATCGCCTCACTCGTTTGTAAGTGTAAACTGTCAGTAGTAATGCATTATCAATTGCAGAACTCATACTCCTTTTGTCAAAACTGGCAACCTTTTCCTAAAATCAATCTGCAATCAGCTTACCTCTTTGTCTCTGAAATCAGTAGATATCATGCCTATAGGTTCCGTCTAACACTTAGGCAAGTCTTAGGGTAAAAGTTATAAACTGAATCAGTCTTTATCAATTACGACCAGCAGGCAAGCCTAATTCGGACTTCTTATTTGGAAATATGTGATAAATCAGTCTGCCCCAGCTTTTAAGTTTTAATCAGACCCTTAAACAGTACGTGTAAGACATGCCAAACTATGTGCTTTTCTTTGCTTAAAGGAGGTCTGTTTGAGCCTTATTTGTTTATGTGTTTTCCCCATACTTGTTATATGTGTTCTTGCTTGTCGCCTTAGTATTTTTACCTTTGATACTATAAAAGCCCAACATCGCTTCCCTTTAGGATTAGTAGTCCTAAATGCCTCCGGGACTAATAAGATTGGGGCGGGTAATAGCATGCAATAAGAAAATAAGACTATTCCGTGCTTTAATACCTTAACGGGGTGGTAAATGGTAGATATGGATATGATGACCACGCGATAACACCACGTGTATAAGTGATTACCGGGTGTTGTGTGGGGTGATCCATATTATTTATAAACCTAGGACCCCCCCCCCCCCTCTCTTTTACTTGTTTATTTCATTGTTTACTTTCAAATTTCAAATTGTTTTTCTCAAAATTCAGCTTTCCTTCCGTTTCTTTTAACTTCATCAATTTTCAACCATTATGTGAAATCCCCTCTTATTTGAAAGTCATACTTGCTTACGTGTTATTTGTACTTAAAGTCACAACAATAGCTTGGCCGGGAACCACACTAGTGGATTCTGAGGGGTGCCTAACACCTTCCCCTTGGAATAATTTCAAGCCCTTACCCAATCTCTGGTTATCCAAACAAAAACCCTTCTTAGTGTCCTAATGCACTTAAATCATTAGGTGACGACTCTCCAATTCCCTTAAACCCAATTCCCAAAAGGGAACGAGTTGTCCTCCCAAACGT
>NW_017702438.1:0-1676 GCF_001879085.1 Nicotiana attenuata | reverse complement strand
CTATATTCCTATGGAATCAACCTATTAAGAATGCATTAAGATTATGATATTTAATTAAGCACGGTGACTAGGTATATTCCTATCCTAACCACAAATCCGCTCCCCCTAAGGGTTAAGATAATGCTCTCTTCAATTCTTCTCTAATCTAAACATGGCTTTCCCAAGCATAGCATAGATAGTAAATAGAACCTAACTGTTGGCCAGACAATTAAGCAATTAAACACAGAATTGACGAAACAACCATATAGTGGTGAATTATAATCAAGGTCAAGCTAATATCAAACAACAATATTCATGGCTAAATCACAACCCCAGAACAATGGGTGTTTAGCCACTCATACTCATCTTCATCACAATAGGGTTCAAATTCATCACAATTAGCAAAAACAACGAGAAGAAAAGAAGAAACTGATGGTTAAATCTCCTCCTTGCCTCTTGCCTCTCTATTTCTTCCTCTAGACTATGAAAAACTTAACCTTGGGCGAGCTTGACTTTATATAGGTTAAGTGGGTTTCTCTCCAGATTTCCAATTTTTCCCTTGAATAACTCTTTTCCGTACTGGGAAACGCGCGAGCTCGCGCGTGACTTCGCGCATAACTTCGCGCACCATTCTGCCTCAGCTCCCTAACAGGCGCGACTTCGCGCATGAGCTCGCGCACCTGGGCCATCATTTCTTCCATTTCTTTGTCTCGTCCTTGCGCGCACTCAGCTCCGAGGGGTCGTTCTTGCTCATAAATCATTCCAATAGCCTCTTGAAATCATCACATAAGCTCCTCATCCTGCAATGTATACAATTCACAATTAGAGCCTATTTTTCATCAATAAACCATATTATGACATTGGAATATAATCAAGCGGAAGCATAAACAATTGCTAAATCACCTAGATTTATCCTATTATCAATCCCACATCACATCAATCCATGTAGGCCTGGCAACACTATCTCAACTGAAGATTATTCCTTCAAACTTAACCAATTAGCCTAAGAACCAAATTTCCTCGTCCAAGCATCCCCCAAAGATCTGATTCTCATATAAAGACACTATATCAACCTTAACCAGCTACAACGGCTTATGCGTACATCCACAAGGTAGAACCACACGACGCAACACATCACCCATATGCCCATAGCAACAACTCTGACCATAATAGCTGCCCATTATAAAACCTGGTACCGGTAAATTGCCCTATATTAACTAAACCTTGTTCCACACCTTTATAACACTGATAATCTCACCCGGCCAACAATGCACACCTGGTACATACATCGCAATCCGAACCCCAAAAGTACAACTCGAATATGACTGAATATGGAAAGAGAAACACATGAGAGAACTATCAAACAAGTCCAACAGGTACAACTCCCACCGGTACCATCTATGATCCATCACAGGAGAAAAAAAACATACGAACTAACTCACTAAGGATCTCATCCTAACTTTACAGTACCACAACACATAGCCCGATTCAGACACACCGATCCATCTAAAGACACGAGGATCCCATCCTCAACTCTGAATCACAGGTAGAATAGACGCCACACTAATCAAAAACCTTTCACTAACTCAATCCCGTAGAATAAAACTACAACATGCAATAAACTCCCCATGCTAGTAGAGTACCTCAACCATAAGTCGTGGCCAAAACCACCCAAAAATCACATCAAAAACCTACCC
>NW_017702437.1:0-1676 GCF_001879085.1 Nicotiana attenuata | reverse complement strand
TTCCGCAGACCGAGGAGTCCCTTTTCCAGTTTTCTGTAATAAGTATAGCTCTTTCAGCATTTTCTCCTTTGTATAGATATTCTTGAGTCAGAGCCTCTTATATATCCCTTAGCTTGTGATTTGTGAGTTTCCGGGTTTTGGGAATTGTTTGACATGTGATATTGAGTTGTACTTGCCATGCGGCATTCAGTACAGTTTCCTTTAGATATTTGATTTGATTTTCTCTATTTTTCCGCAATTATTATATTTCCGCAAATGTTAGGCTTACCTGGTCATGGGGACCAGGTGCCGTCATGACATGTTCACGGTTGGTGAACTAGGGTCGTGACATTCAACTCATATCCACAAAAGTTCAAGTCATATCCTAAAATTTCAATTTATATACTAAAATTCCAATACATAAATTAAAATTTCAATTCATATCCTAAAGGTTCAATTCATATCCTAAAGGTTCAACTCATATCCACAAAAGTTTAAGTCATATCCTAAAATTTTAATTTATAATCTAAAATTCCAATACATAAACCAAAATTTTAATTCATATCGTAAAGGTTCAATTCATATCCTAAAGGTTCAACTCATATCCACAAAAGTTCAAGTTTCATTTTAATTTATATACTAAAATTCCAATACATAAACCAAAGGTTCAATTCATATCCTAAAGGTTCAACTCATATCCTAAAGGTTCAACTCATATCCTAAAGGTTCAACTCATATCCACAAAAGTTCAAGTCATATCCTAAAATTTCAATTTTATATACTAAAATTCCAATACATAAACCAAAATTTCAATTCATATCCTAAAGGTTCAATTCATATCCTAAAGGTTCAACTCATATCCACAAAAGTTCAAGTCATATCCTAAAATTTCAATTTATATACTAAAATTTCAATACATAAACCAAAATTTCAATTCATATCCTAAAGGTTCAATTCATATCCTAAAGGTTCAACTCATATCCATAAATGTTCAAGTCATATCCTAAAAGTTCAACCATAACAAGACTTAACATAAACCCTAAAAATTTAGGGTTTCTTCTCTTCAACCCATTTTTTCCCAAATTAGTAGGTAAAACTAATTATTTTAGCTACTAATAATTATCCTAGATTTAATTTAGCTAAGAACAATTAATTTTTACAAATCAAACTACAAAGAATTAAAATAAATCTGTGTATTTCGAAAAAGAAAAAGGAAAGGAGAGAGAAACCTACCTGGACAGTGGCGGTGGAGCTGCTGCTGCCTCCGGCGGTGGAGGGTGGTGGGGGACGGCAGCGTCGATGGAGGGAGATGGAAGGGGATGGGGGGTTTGGGTGTGAGAGAGAGAAGAGAGAGAAAAAAATAAGAGAATATGAGGGGAAACCCGTTTATTAGCTACTGTATTTACAGAAAGCGACCATCTTTGGTCGCTATTTTTGGTAGCCAAAATGTATTGACTATTTTGACCAAAATAGCGACCAACATTGGTAGCCAAGTTCTGACATAGCGACCAACATTGGTCGCTATATCTAAAAAAAATTAAATTACTTTTAACTCAATTTATATATATATATATATATATATATATATATATATATATATATATATACACACACACTTAGTACATAGTACAGCGAGACTATATATATTACATATATATATATATATATATATATATATATATATATATATATATATA
>NW_017702436.1:0-1677 GCF_001879085.1 Nicotiana attenuata | reverse complement strand
GTTCTAAATGGGAAAAGACTCTAAACAGAAGAGAAGCTACACGAAGTGCACCCTTCTCCATGATGTAGATGACTCAGAAAGAGGAAGGGATTCGCGACAGTTTATATATACAATTTCAACAAATATCAAAGCGGTAAAACATTTAGCACATATAGCATGGAACATGTAGAAAAATCAGATAAAGTCAAATATAACAATTGTACTAAGCTCGAATTCTTGAACCCTGAATCGAAATTCTGGGTTCGTATCCCCAGCAGAGTCGCCAGAGCTGTCACACCTCCTTTTTTACACACCTACCCCGAAGGATAATGTATAAGGGAGTTTTTCCATTTAAAGTGACATTATTCGATTATTTATTTATTTTTAGAGTCGCCACTTGGGAAAGGATTGGCTTTTGGTGTCCCAAGGCACCGATTTAATTTAAATCCCAAATCGAGGAAAAATTCGACTTCCCAATTGGAGTCTGCGAACCAGAAATTCTGAATAAGGAATTCTGTTGACCCGAGGGAAGGTGTTAGGCACCCCCGAATCCCGTGGTTCTAGCACGGTCGCTTAAATTATTATAAATGGCTAAAATCTAGTTTTATACATGTTCAATCCTATAGTGCAATTTTTAAAATTATTTACCGTTTTTAATTTATTTTTACGAAAATGAACGCTGTTTAAGAGCGTGTTTTCAGATCACGTCACATGAAATGCACCCGGATCCTCAACACCTCTTATTCAACGTTTTAGGATTTGGATTTGGGTCGCATGAAATGCACACCCGACTTTAGGAAGGTAATTTTATTAAAAGACGCGCCTAAAGCGACTAACGTGTTATCAACTTTATGGGGGCCATGGAAATTCGCTAAACGGCACGCTCAATTTTTAAAATATTTTAATATAGTATTTAATGAGGGCCCCGCAGTTTATATGTTTTGTTTGGCGAGGCTCGTCTCATTTAATTATTTTTTAAGGTCAATCTAAATCGAACTAGATTCTCTATTTGCATTGTGGTCTTTAAAGGGCTTGGCAATATGAAATTCGGGTTTCCAAATTCAAGTCCGGATTCAAATAAAAGGATAAAACCTTTTAATTTAAAACCGCCACCTAACTTGAAGACCTAAATTTTATGTTGCAAATTGAATAACCATATTCCTAATGTGAACTTTGGGCCCAGGACTGTACAGTGATTGGGGAATTTGGCCCAAAACTGCACTGTGAATTTGCCCAGTAGTCGAACCTCATCAATGCCCAATCGTGAAAATTATACAGGCGCAGGAGCAGCATTTAGTCCCATTCTGTCGTTTGATTAAGGAACCAGAGTCCAGTCTTAACGCCGATAGGACCGTAATTATCTCTGATTGTTCATTAGGCTTTCGACTCGTTTATTCACGCTTATTCTAAGGCAAATTCGTGACTACTGATTCAATTGCTGATTATATTCAGCAGTTGGATTGTCTAAAGAGTAATTACACAGGAGCCTATTAAAACTATAAAGGCTTATAAGTTCAGCACCTTACACATAGAACTAAGTCACGACAAACTTATAGTTTACAAGCAATTCTAGGCTATTCACTTTGATATAAAAAAAACAGTCCCAGGCAGTCCGGATTATTACAACAGTGTTCATGTGAATACAACTTCAAAACAAATTTGATCAACATTAGCTAAATATACATCGCTAATATACTT
>NW_017702435.1:0-1678 GCF_001879085.1 Nicotiana attenuata | reverse complement strand
TCGAAAATGAGATTATATTTGGAAGCAAATAAAGTAAGTTAATCATGTTACCTTGGAGGTTACAAATATTTAAGATCATGAATAACAAGTACCAAAAGGGTTGGAAAGCTTAGTCGCTAAACGAATTGAAGAAAATAAGTTTCGTCAAAAATCGACAAGTTTGGAATGTTATAACATATTCTTTTGGGGTGAGACTAGGGTGATTAACATGATGAGGAGGTTAATTTATGAGATTGTAGTCGTATTATAGTCGTGTGTTATGTTTTTAAGTCAAACGAGTTATGGAACAAAAGTTAGCAAAGATCATCACAAGTTGCATTTATAATGTGCTGAAATTTAGGTCAAATGTAGATGCACTTTTCTCTCAATATACTTGTCATAAATGGATGATCTACATATCAAATTGAAGATCTACGAGTCTAGTTTCCAACGCATTAAACCATTCGTCAATACGACATCGGAGTAGAGAGATATTCGCATTTTCGCGAGACCGCGCAAGCAGCTCCCAATGGGACCCACTTAGGCGGTGGTCGACCTACTTCACTTTATAAACGATTTGGACGCCTATTTTTCACTTATTTTCAACTCAACTTCGTCTCCAAACTTCTCCTAACCCTTCTAAACAGATTCCACAAGTGTTTGAAGTGATTCCAAAGTGATTACACCATATCTCAACATCAAAACTTAGCTCTAGTGAAGAACAACACCTCTTTGAGGTTGTGTTGTCATTGAGGATTGTTGTGGGCTGTATTTGGATGAAATTCCAAGTTGTTGCTGCTGTCTAAGGTGAGTATAACAGCCTACTAATTGTGATTAAGCTTGCTTGTATGTTGGTTAAGTTGTTAGGATGATAAACTACAAGATAGTACTTGGATTAGCTTAAGTCACTTCTATGGTGTTGTATTGCTATTGAGGGTTGTTGTGAGCTGAATATAACTTGGATTTCGACTTGAAGTTACTATAGGAGTTGTGTGTATTGTCTTCTTGCATGTGCTTAAGGTTATCTTGATGTTGATTAAGTTAAATGGATGGAGTAGACGTTAACTAGTGAATAAAGCTACTAATTGAAGATAGTTGGAGTTGAGGATTGTTTCCTTTGTTATAAATATATGGTATAAGGATGGAATCATTGATGAATTACTTTATTATCATGTTAATGATACTGTTAAATTAATGTAAGAAGTCTATAAGGGGTGATATGGGTTATACGGATTCCAATCGGAGCTTGCCGCTCGTCGTGAAGTAGTTGTGACTTGTTGTTGTTATATGGTATCTTGTTATTGATATTTATAGGTTGCTGGACTTCCCTGGCTGTTGTTGTTGGTATATGGTATTGGAGGAGGCCCTTGTTACAAGGGAGATGCTGCCCGAATTTATGTAGACGAGCTACTAGCTTAAGTTACAGACTTAGCCTTTGCTCAACACTGATTTTGAATCTCCTTATGCTATGATAGATCGAGTTGACTTGTTTGAAGAGTTGCTTAGAAGGTATTAAGGACTCAACATGTTTAAGGTATGTTAAGGCTCTTCCTTCATTCTTTTGGCATGATCTAAAGTGAAATGAACATAAACGATACGCTATTTCATAATGAATCTACTCCTAGCAACTAAGGTTGTCCATGTTATTCTTTCCTTACAAAGTTATTCCAAGAAAGTATATATGATCCTTGAGTCCTAG
>NW_017702434.1:0-1678 GCF_001879085.1 Nicotiana attenuata | reverse complement strand
GAAGCCCAACTTGAATTATTTTAAAGTGTGGGGGTGTTTGGCAAAAGTGCAAGTTCCTAAACCCAAAAGGGTAAAAATAGGACCGAAAACCGTTGATTGTGTTTTCATAGGATATGCAACTAATAGTAAAGCATATCGATTTCTGGTTCATAAATCAGAAAATCCCGACATTCATAATAATACGGTTATAGAATCAGATAATGCTGAGTTCTTTGAAAATATATATCCGTATAAAAAGGAATGTGAGTCGATTGGTGAAGGATCTAAACGACCTCGGGAAGAAACAAAAGAAAGTACACTTAACCAAGAAGATCCAAGACGTAGTAAACGTCAAAGAACGTCTACTTCATTTGGACCAGATTTTAGTGACTTTCTTATTGGAAAATGAGCCTCAAACATTTAAAGAAGCTATGTCTTCTTCGGAATCATTGTTATGGAAAGAGGCGGTCAATAGTGAAATAGAATCCATACTGAACAACCATACATGGGAATTGGTTGATCTTCCTCCTGGAAATAAACCGTTGGGTTCTAAATGGATCTTTAAGAGGAAAATGAAAGATGATGGCACTATTGACAAGTATAAGGCAAGACTTGTGGTCAAAGGGTATAGACAACGAGAAGGTCTTGACTATTTTGATACATACTCTCCAGTTACAAGAATTACATCCATACGAACGTTAGTAGCGTTAGCTGCAGTTTGTGGTCTTGAAATTCATCAAATGGATGTTAAGACGACCTTCTTAAATGGAGAGTTGGAGGAAGAAATTTACATGGAACAACCTGAAGGGTTTGTGGTTCCAGGTAAAGAAAAGAAGGTCTGTAGACTTGTTAAGTCCCTTTACGGATTAAAACAAGCACCCAAACAATGGCATGCTAAATTTGACCAAACAATGTTGTCAAATGGATTTAAGATAAATGAATGTGATAAATGTGTGTACATTAAAAATGCTCCAAATCACATAGTCATTGTTTGCTTATATGTGGATGATATGCTCATAATGAGTAATGATATTGCCAATATAAATGCTACTAAGCGTATGCTAACTAGCAAGTTTGATATGAAAGACTTGGGAGTTGCTGATTTAATTCTGGGAATTAAGATCCATAAGACTTCTCAAGGTCTAGCATTGTCACAATCTCATTATATTAAGACAGTACTTGAAAAATTCAAGCACTTGGGCTTTAAAGTTGCAAAGACTCCAATTGATGTGAATCTTGCATTAGCAAAGAACAAAGGCCAGAGCATATCACAATTGGATTATGCTCGTGTGTTGGGTTGCTTAATGTACATCATGAATTGTACACGACCAGATATAGCTTGTGCTATAAGTAAATTGAGTCGATATACGAGCAATCCAGGCCAATCTCATTGGATGGCCATGAAACGAGTTTTGGGGTATTTAGTACATACCCAGGACTTTGCTTTGCACTACAATAAATATCCTGCGGTCATTGAGGGATACTGTGATGCAAATTGGATCACCGGATCAACTGATTCCAAGTCCACAAGTGGATATGTATTCACTATTGGTGGAGGAGCGGTATCTTGGAAGTCATCCAAACAAACTTGTATTGCCCGCTCTACAATGGAGGCTGAGTTCATAGCCTTGGATAAAGCCGGTGAAGAAGCTGAATGGCTCCGAAATTTCTTGGAAGATATTCCATTTTGGCCCAAAAC
>NW_017702432.1:0-1678 GCF_001879085.1 Nicotiana attenuata | reverse complement strand
ACAACGAGGATATAATAAATGAGGATAGGAAATGACGGCAGAATCACAATCCAAATCCTAAGGTCACAACACAGCAATGGAAAAACAAGTCAATAACTCATATCCTACAATGATGTTCACAAAGGTCTTATCCAACTCTTTCCACAATTTCGCCAAGTCTCGGACAAACCACAACTCGCGAAGACCCAGCATCTGAAATCTAACAATTGGCATCCTGTGCCCTATCAATCTCATGGTCATACCGACAACTAACTGGCTAACTAGGGCCACACTCACTAACATAATGGATAAACGAGGGCATACCTCCACTCTTAGCAAAATCAGGAGGAATTCACCTCTAATAGGGGTGTTCAGCTACGTGTATGCTTGTGCAAATGTTTCTAACAAAATTCTACCAGCTAGTAAACACGGAAAGGAAATGGACCGCACGTACGATGTTTCCTCACAACTTCCAAGCGATAAAGCTCATACCGGTAAGCAACCCACAATCACATTATTAAACAAATAGGAATGCCTCCACAGGCCGTCACAATTCTCTATAATCATCCCCTTACATAGCCCACCTTATTTCGCCACGTGTGCAAATAATAAGATAATAGGTACCGCCTTATTTTGCCACACGTGCATCACAATGTTCCCTCCTTATTCCGCCACATACGCAACCCACATATAAGCATATAGCATATCCCGCCTTATTACGCCGCATGTGCAAAACATCAATAACAACAACAGCACGGCAAAGACCTCGTGCATCACAATATTCACAATCGCACGGCAGAAACCTCATGCATCACAGTATCAACAACCGCACGGCAGAAACCTCGTGCATCACAATATTCACAATCGCACGGCAGAAATCTCGTGCATCACAGTATCAACAACCGCACGGCAGAAACCTCATGCATCACAGTATTCTCAACCGTACGGCAGAAACCTCGTGCGTCACAATATCAAGTACAACACAACAAACAACAATATATACAGGAACAAGGCAAGAGAATCAACTCAAGTATTTCCGTTCACCAAAAGATGGTACAACTAACTCACAAGGAATAACCGTAACAGAGAAATACTAAGCGCGATAAGAACAACTCAACAAGGGAGAAATGATATGAAACAACGATTCCATAATACTAAGTTCAACAACAAGGAAGTTAACATGAATCAAATAATTACAATTAAGGAAATATCAACTGAATATAGGATATCTAACTTCTTTCCAATTAAGACCAATTAATTACACGAGAGATAGAAATAATGCTTTTCAAATAAAGACAAGCAGTTAGGAATGATAATGTGACTATAGAGGGGTAATGTCTACAGTGAAACAAGTAAAAGTCAATTAGGCAACAAGAATAAGCCAAAAAGGGGCAAACAAATTCCAAGTAAGACATGTAAAGGTGAATCTAATAACAGGGAACTCAATCGTATCAAGAACAACTTTATATTCGGTGACTACAAGGATCTAAGAGCCTAAGAGGGGCAATTTTCCACAATAAATCCTAGCACGCACTCGTCACCTCGCGTACAAGGAATACAATCAGTCTTCTGTTTCTCAGTATGATCTCTATCATCATCTCTATTCCCCTTATCAATTCTCCTATCCTATTTAGGTCTATGAATTTCTCTATCAATTCCATTACCTTATCCTTACCCATTAGGTTCCAACATTTTATCC
>NW_017702431.1:0-1678 GCF_001879085.1 Nicotiana attenuata | reverse complement strand
GCGCAAGCAGCTCCCAATGGGACCCACTTAGGCGGTTTAAGATATTTGGATCTATATAGGACGACTCCAACCCGTTTTAAGTCATTTATTTTCACTATTTTCAGACCTTAGAACCCTAGGAACACCCTCTCAAGGTTCTCTCAAGATTCAAGACCCAAACAAAGGGCAAACAACACAAATCAAGTGTCGGGAATCCCGTGGCGCTAGTAAGTCTCTTGTTCTTCTTGTTGTTGCTCATTTTTGTGTTGTTCCAGCTCGTGTGGGAGGTTGTTTTAAAGGGTTTATGTTCTGTAAATACTCCCTCAAGTTCTTAATATCAACCCTAGGTGATTTCAAGCCTTCTAAAGTGATTCTAGTGCCAAAACAAAACACTAATTGATTGCTAGTTTCGCTTCCTTGTTGTTGTGGCAGAATTGGAGGGATATTTCGTGGAGAATTAAGGTCAAATTGGAGTTGTTCTTTCTGTATAAAGGTAAGGAACCTCTTAATCTATATGTATTTGAGATTATCCAAGTTACGGCTAAGTCATTGAAGCTAGAACTTGTGAAATATATATCGAAAGGCTTGGTAGTAATGTTATCGGTTGGTGGACTGTTTTGGGATGCTCAATATGATTATTATTGATGTTGTTTGGGCTGTTTGGTGATTGTTTGGAATTGTGTGAAGTCATATATATAGGGGAGGTGCTGTCCGTTTCATCGTAAAATAGGTTGTGGTCGATACATAATAGTTATGACGCTTGAATGGTAACTATAGTACCGTTTCTCTTATTGTAGACTAAGGAGTCGTGAAAATTGCATAGCTTGAGATTGGGGCAGTATATACAAGGTATGTTAAGGCACTTCCTTCTTTCTTTTGGCATGATCTAAAGTGAAATGAATATGCTATTTCATAACGGATCTACTCCTAGAAACTAAGGTTGTCCATGTTGTTCTTTCCGTTCCTTGAATCCTACTGAGGTTCATATTGAGGGTATGGATGTCCATAATGTTCTTACGTCACTCCGAAAGGTTTAGAACGTGATTCCATGAGTCTAGCATGCATTATATATAGTATCTATTTTACTCTACCGAGCCGCGCTATAGTCGGCCGGGTATGGCACCTATTGTGCAACCACTGATCAGTTGGGTTTACCGAGCTCCACGTGGCCGGGTATGATTCTACCGAGCCTTATGATGGCCGGGTATGTTTTTACCGAGTCCTCTTTGAGGCCGGGTATGATATGATGATGATGATGCCCACAGAGGCGTATGTTTTTAAAAGCTTATGTATATATATGTATTATGCATTTCATGTCAGTAGCCCCCAGAGGCACTCAGATGTTACAGGTTGTATCTCCTCTATCTATCTTTACATTACTGTTCTAGTTTATGTTTTCCTGCCTTACATACTCGGTACTTTATTCGTACTGACGTCCCTTTTGCCTGGGGACGCTGCGTTTCATGCCCGCAGGTCCCGATAGACGGGTTGATGTTCCTCCTAGTAGGCTATCAGCTCAGCGAAGGTGTTGGTGTACTCCACTTGCTCCGGAGTTGCCTATTTGGTCAGTATGCTTTGGATATGTATTGATTGGTATGGCGGGGTCCCTGTCCCGACCTTTATGATTTTATGTACTCTTAGAGGTCTTGTAGACAGATGTCAGGTGTATGGATACTTATATGGCCTTGTCGGCCTTATG
>NW_017702430.1:0-1678 GCF_001879085.1 Nicotiana attenuata | reverse complement strand
AAATTCTGGAAACTTTCCCAGATGAGCAGCTGCTCGTTACCACTCATCAGGAAGCGCCTTGGTATGCAGACTATGCTAATTACCTGGCCAGTGGTATTGTTCCTCACGACCTGTCATTGGTCCAGAGGAAGAGATTCTTTCGTGAAAGCCAATGGTATTACTGGGATGAGCCCTACTTATTTAGAATATGCCTTGATAACATGATCCGGAGATGCATCCCCGAGATCGAACAATCTTCTGTCTTGCAGGCTTGTCACGCTTCGGCGTATGGCGGTCACTTTGGAGGAATCAGGACGGCAGCTACGGTGCTAGAGGCCGGATTTTTCTGGCCAACGGTGTTCAAGGATGCTCACTTATGGGTCAAGGGCTGTAATGAATGTCAACGCACCGGGAACATTTCCCGGCGTCACGAGATGCCCATGAACCTAGTTCAAGAGGTGGAAGTGTTTGATGTTTGGGGGATAGATTTCATGGGTCCCTTCGTCAGCTCCTATGGCAATAAATACATTCTTGTTGCCGTAGACTATGTGTCCAAGTGGGTGGAAGCTGCAGCATTACCCACCAATGATGCTAAGGTGGTAGTCGGGTTTCTAAAGAAGAACATATTCACCCGCTTTGGGACACCGCGTGCAATTATCAGCGACGGAGGCACTCATTTCTGCAACCGGGCCTTCGAGAAGTTGTTGGCTAAATATGATGTGCGCCACAAGGTGGCTACTCCGTACCACCCACAGACCAGTGGACAGGTTGAGGTGTCCAACAGAGAGATCAAGAGCGTATTGACAAAAACTGTAAATGCTACAAGAACTGACTGGTCAAGGAAGCTAGATGATGCACTATGGGCCTACAGGACAGCTTTCAAGACACCAATTGGTATGTCACCATATAAGTTGGTGTTTGGGAAGGCCTGTCACCTACCTGTAGAACTTGAACATAAAGCGTGGTGGGCACTGAAACAGCTGAATTTAGACTTGGAAGCTGCGGGCACGTCGAGAGTCACTGAATTACATGAGCTAGAGGAGTTCCGGTATCTTGCTTTTCAGAGCACAAGGCTATATAAAGAGAGAATGAAGAGGCTTCACGATCAGAACATCATTGAACGAAATTTCAAACCTAGGGACAGGGTATTGCTTTATAACTCAAGACTGCGGTTATTCCCGGGTAAGCTAAAGTCAAGGTGGTCTGGACCATTTCGCGTGGTTGAAGTGTTTCCTTCCGGAGCTTTCTATTGAAGATGACTCTCGTACATTTAGAGTCAATGGTCAGCGGTTGAAATTGTATGTGGGCATGAACGAGCCTAAGGAGATGACCGAGCTGCATTTGAATGAACCCCAGAGGTCGAGCGAACCTTAATTTCGCTCACATGAGTCGTGCCGAGACGTTAAATCAGGCGCTACATGGGAGGCAACCCATGACATTGTTGTAATTGTAACCTTTATAAATAAAAAAATAAAAAAAAAACTGGGCGTTAGAATCAGAGAAGGGCCTCGACCGCGGTTCTACTGCGACCGCGGTGAAACCGCGGTCAGAAGGCCTCGCGGAATCTCACTGCTCATGGTTCTACCGCGACCGCGGCAGTCACAGACGCGGCCAGGTAAGTATTTTTTTTATTTTTTATTTTTTTTTCTTTTTTTTAACACCCTCAAACCCCCCCCCCCTTCTATTTCCCCTCAATAAT
>NW_017702429.1:0-1678 GCF_001879085.1 Nicotiana attenuata | reverse complement strand
ATATGGCCCTCGGCCTCAATCAGCCCAAAAATAATCATAAGACCCCTCGGGCATCAGTAAAGAAACAATAATGCTCAGCTCAAACAGTAGTTCAAATATCAGTTAAAACTCAAGGTTGAGTAAAAATATAGCTGAGTTCATGAAACAGTGTAATGACAATAGATTGAGTTCAAATAATATTTCAAATAAACAGTGATGATAGCTCATAGGGAGTTCAAACAGTCGGCAATAAGCCCCAAATATGGCAATAAGCCCAAGTCATAGTGAAAAACAACAAGTCATAGCGAAATACGCGGTAAAATCAACAACCGGGACGGACCAAGTCACAATCCCCAACGGTGCTCTACCCCACGCTCTCTATCCGGCGTGCAAGTCACCTCAATATAGCACTATGGGTGCAAATCCGGGGTTTCAAACCCTCAGGATATCATTTACAATCATTACTCACCTCGAACCGGCGAAATCTCTAGCCCGCGACGCCTTTGCCCCTCAAATCGGCCTCCACGCGCGTCGAATCTAACCAAAATCAGAGCGAATACATCACAATATGCCAATGGGACAATACCCAATCGAAAACAGTCGAAAAATAGCAACAATCTCGAAACTAGCAAAACCCGAGACCCGGACCCACTTCTCGAAAAATTTCAAAACTCACATTACCAGATTCCTCGTCTCGCCACGAGTCCATACATACCAAGAACTCCCAAATCCGAGCTCAAATGACCTATCAAATTCCAATTTGAAATATCAAAAACTCAAGCCCAAGCTTTACCCCTTTTGATGAATTTCAACCAATTTCCATGTTAAATCTAACATAATCTCGTGAATTTAGGCCAAGGAACTTACCTCTAATCATTCCTCCTTGAATCCCTCTTCAAAATCGCCTCAAAGCTCTCAAAGCTCGCTCAAAAATGGTGGAAATAACATAACCCTCGCGGAGCAAAAACTGAATATAAACTCCTACTGGCCTTCAGGGGTTTCCGCTTCTGCGGTCACCACGCCCGCTTCCGCGTGACCGCTTCTGCGGTTTTTGTCCGTTTAAGTGGAATTTCATTAAATCACAAGGGTCGCTTCTGCGACAAAATTTCTCGCTTCTGTCGAAACTTCACCCCCAGGTCAAGCCGCTTCTGCGACCTCATGTCCGCTTCTGCGGACTCGCTTAAGCGAAACGACTTCCGCTTCTGCGGAACCGCTCAATCTCACCCTCTTCCACACCTGCGTAGCCTTCTCTGCTTCCGCGCAACCGCATCTGCGGTTGCCTTTCCGCACGATGCGAAAAATCCCTGCTGCAGCCAGAACCTGCATTCCACTTCAATTCCTCTGATTGCCACCCGAAATCACTCCGAGGCCCTCGGGACCTCAACCAAAAGCACACACATCTAAAACATATCAAACTAGCTCAATCATCAAACACATCAAACACGCTAAAAAACNNTCAACATCGAATCAAAGCCTAAAGTCTACACGTAAAACTCCGAAAATGCAACGTTTCAACTCAAAAAACCCGACCCGAAACAACGGTACCAAACTGACCCTAGAAAAATTTACGACTACACCTAAATCTAACCCAAACAAACTTANACCCCGTAAAACGAAACGTACCCATAAACTACCAAACTTACCTACCGGGTAAAACTTCCCTTAAACTCCCTACCCGTTACCGGACTCTAAAAACTTC
>NW_017702428.1:0-1679 GCF_001879085.1 Nicotiana attenuata | reverse complement strand
TTACCGATTCCTGACCTTCCGACGGTTAAGCTCTACCTCCATCCTGCATTTCTCTACATTGCATAAGGCTACCATTTTGCCTTCCGAGGTTAAGCTCTACCTCCATCTGCATGGCTGAAAGATCGCCAACTTTATTTAAATCTCTATATCGGCTGAAATATCGCCAACTCTATTCAGATCCCTACATCGGCTGAAATATCGCCAATTTTACTTAAATCTTTTCATCGGCTGAAATATCGCCAGCTTTATTTAAATTTCTGTCGGCTGAAATATCGCCATTTACATTTTCTACATCGGCTGAAACATCGCCAGCTTTATTTAAATTTCTGTCGGCTGAAATATCGCCATTTGGACTTATCCTTCACATCGGCTGAAATACCGATCTTGCATTTCATGGGCTGAAATACCGCCAAATCTTGCATTTCATGGGCTAAAATACCGCCAAGCCGTCCAAGGGCGTCATTGTTCGGAGGCACCATCTTCATAGCCCGAGAACGCCATGGCCATGGCCCGAGGACCCCGCTTTATATTCTGCACATCATTATTCAAAGGCATCATGGTTCGGAGGCACCATTATCATAGCCCGAGAACGTCATTTCATAGCCTGCGAATCCTTTATTATGCGCTTCATGGCCCAGGACGTCATGGTCTAAGGACGTCATCTTAACCGTCCAAAGACAACATTCATGGTCCAATGGGAACTTGCATCACGTTTAAATTCCGCACGATATGCTTGTATTACTCAATTGCAGGTACATCAGCTGGCAAAGGCCATTACAGCAGGAGCGATCCCGCTCCGGTTCTCGCAGCCCATCAGTACCTGACCACCCTTCCCAACCTAAATATTGCGTCCGTCTCTTCAAAAACCTCCATCGGCATACTCCGTCGGTGTATCCCGAACTACATATGACCTGATTCCTGTAAAATCAGGGATATGTAGGCAGCTCAGAAACTAGAGCTCGGTCGAAACCTTTGCAAGTCGTTTCTCTCGGTCAAAATTGGTCATCATATCTTTACCCGACAACTCTTTCATCCTTCCCGGGTAAAGAGGGACAGCTGTTGATACCCAATTATTCCCTATGTATTTTTATATATACTCAAAATATTCTCAAAATAGTATGTACATGCATATATAAGCATACCCAAGAGTTTTGGTATTTTTCCTTATTTTAAAGATTTTTTAAAATCACTTTGTTGCCTATTTTAATAGTACAAAATTCAATAATTATTTCCAGACTATCATTTTTGGTGAATAATTTATCTTATTCTCATATTTACACCCAGATATAATTAAGGTGATTTTTTTGCATATTTTATATAATTTATTTGGTATTTTTAAAGCTAAATTGCATGTAATTGCAATTATAGCCTATTTTACAATTAACAACATTTCATAATTATCAAATTATTTCCAGTATTTTTAAATTAATACTTATACATTGTTAATTAGTTCAGTCTTTTAATTTGTTTTAAAAATCATTTTAACTATTTTATACAAAATAAAAGGGGAAAACTAGCTATTTAACATTAGCCTCATTTCATTGCAATTATAGCCCATTCGGATTTCAATTTTAGCCCCAATTTACCCAGTCCTAACCCCAACTGGACCAACCCATATTTTAATTATTCGACCCGGTCCAGCCTTGATTTAATCTGAGCCGTTGATCAAGTGAGATCAA
>NW_017702427.1:0-1679 GCF_001879085.1 Nicotiana attenuata | reverse complement strand
CGATTCAGCTAACATTACATCTCTAACAAGTCCAACTAGAACAAACCTATTTTCTACGTTTTCAACCACAGAAGAACTTACCTCAGGGGTTTCTTGAATTTTCTCAGTGTCAGAAGACCCATGTCCTTCACCTTCACTGGCAGATATAAAGGATTTAGAGTCAGAACTGGAGTCAGACTCTTGAGCTGAGCTTTCTTTCATCTGGCTAGCTTTCAATATCTCATTTAAAACTTTCCTCAGAGCTCCAGATGTTACAGTTTTTCTAGCCAACATTTTCTGCCTTCGAAGCCTAGGTTTTGGGGATTCACTAGGAGGAGTAGATGAGGATGAATTTGAGGGTGATGGTGGTGGAGGAGTGCCAGGATGATCTTGTGGGTTAGACATGGTTGATTGTTTCTAGAGAGAATTTGGGAATTTCTGGAGAAGAGAAGCGATTAGAACTGGAGAAATATTTTTGACGGTTTTAGAATAGTGAAGAAGATTAGATATGTTGTGTATATTTAAAGGCAATTAGACATTAATGTAGTAACGAAAAATTTTCAGGGGTCAATTAGAAGTCTAATCAAGGTGTAATTCCAGACTTTTAATGATTATTTGCCTTCCCTAGATATTAGGCAAAAATCACGGTTTTTAGAGTTCTAAATGGACGAAACTGGTTCAATGCCTCAACGGATAGAATTTTCTAGGAATTTGGCAAGTATAGGACTTCTGCTCATGATTGAATTGTTAATATTTCTAATTATGCAAAGTATTGAAAACATACCTGAACTTTCATATGAACTCATACTGATGAACTAGGTTCTTCATATAGAACTCCCTTGAACATGCCTCAAATGCCATAATAGAAATTTTTTTGTAAGAGATCAGTGAGTCATATGTACACATGTCACATGAGTATACTAATTAAAGTATGAAACTTAGTAAGAATTAATCTAGATATTTACATAAAGTTAGAACTCCTAACCATTTTTTTCAATTGTTTTTTCAATTTTTTTTCATTGTGCATTCTGAACTGGACCTATTAGGTGATCTTAATCATCCCTAATTCCAACCTGTTCCTCTCAAAGTTTTCTCTACTCAGTGCTTTAGTGAAAATGTCAGCAATTTGCTTATCAGTAGCACAAAATTCTATGGAGATCAGTCCTTTCTCATAGTTATCTCTTAAGAAGTGGTGTCTAACATCTATGTGCTTAGTCCTCTTGTGATGCACAGGGTTCTTTGTCATACTTATAGCACTAGTGTTATCACAGAATATTGGAATACAACCAACTTCAATACAAAAATCTACCAGCTGCTGTTTGATCCATAGCAATTGAGCACAACATGAGGCAGCAGCAACATACTCAGCTTCAGCGGTAGATAAGGCCACTGAGTTTTTCTTTTTGGTAGCCCATGACACAAGACATGAACCAAGGAGTGTGCCATACCTGAGGTGCTCTTCCTGTCCACTAGAAAACCTGCATAATCCGCATCAGCATATCCTACTAGATTAAAATTGCTACCTTTGGGATACCAAAGACACAGATCAGTGGTGCCTTTCAAGTATCTTAGTATCCTTTTGACAGCAGTCAAGTGAGACTCTTTAGGATTTGCTTGAAAGCGAGCACAAAGCCCTACACTGAAAACAATGTCAGGTCTGCTAGCAGTAAGATACAGAAGTGAACCAATCATACCCCTAT
>NW_017702425.1:0-1679 GCF_001879085.1 Nicotiana attenuata | reverse complement strand
CATATCGGTCATGCATGAAGGAACTATGGTTGGGATCAAAATTTCATTATCTGAACATGGCTTTAGAGGATAATTTTAAAAAATCATTATTTACAATTTTCTATACAGCAAATAAGTGAAACTCATACATCTAAAAGTGCCTTACTGCTACTGCCCCAAAAACGATACATTCCTGTATGAACTACTTTGTGGGAGTTTTATGGTGTATTAAGACTCCTTCTGCATAAACTACTTTGTCGGAGTGTTATGGTGTATTAACTTCTTTTAATATAACTGATCTCCATCTCTGTGTCAAGTTCTAAAACCAGAAAAATGTAAGCATATCGACAACAGCAATCGCATATAAGTTATATATATACGAATTCTTGAATTTGCACATCCCAATTCAGATAGCTACATCAGTGATAAATATAAGTTTTATGAACATCAATAAGAACCAAAATGCTACAACAGGTATGCTCTTATCATAAAAAAATATAATGCAATTAGGAGGCTGCGACAAAAAAGATGAACCTAGCAACATCAACTTCATCAACTTTGTCATAATGCTGGATTAATGTGACTTATATGCGATTCATATAGTTGCCCAAGTCCTCCTTATATAGAATGCGACAACATTACTAAGTTTGGAACAAAGTTTGATATGTTACCTTAGAATCCTGTAAACACAATTCAATTGAATATGGTATTTCCGGCTTAAAGCGATCCGGCATTACCCACATTCGAACGACTCTAACTTTAAGGTTCCATTGCATTGAGCTGCCTGAAATTTGCTTGATATCATGAATTTGGGTCACCATAGTTGCAAAGTAAATTAATCAAAATGGTATATTGAGCAGATAAAATGTGAAGTTGAAAAGGTTCTGAAAATGTAAAGCACATAAATCCGATATATATAGATGTGCAGAAAAAATATGATTTTTTGAATTGGAAGCCCACGTTTGGGAGGTAAATCATGGTGGGATAATGGCGAGGTTTTTGGAAGCCCACGTCCGCATTATCCCTTAAGGCAAAACGTGGGAAGTACCTGTGAGTGTGGGAGTAATGGATACCATAAATTGAGGGAGTAATGGAATTTATTTGAATTTTGATAACTGTTTACCTTTTTTTTTGTCATCTGAAATTTGCTTATTTTATGTGGACAAAGGGAATAAGGGATAGTTATAGTTGCTGTTTTATGCATCTCGGTGGAAAGAGTTCTTTAGTGTATTTTGGGAGTTAAGTTGGAAGCCCACGTTTGGGAGTAAAGTTGGAAGCCGACAGTTTTTTAGTGTATTTGGAGAGTTAAGTTGGAAGCCCACGTTTGGGAGTAAAACAGGAAGCCGACGTTTGGGGGAAAAAAGCAAAGCCCACGTTTTGGTTTTTCTGTATTTTCTTATTATTAGTTTTAAACCTTTTTTTTAGACATCATAATATTTTCAAACTCCAAAACTTGTGGAGTTTTGTCCTAAAGGAGTTCCACTTGGCTAATTATTGTTGTGCCACTTGGCACAATAATATGGCTTTGCTTCTCCTATTCTATATAGATAGATATAGATATAGATTTTAAGTCTTTCTTAAATTTTGTTTCCAAATAGTGTTTCATAGTTTCCAAAAGACGAGTCTCTTAAATAAAAAAGGGTAGATCAATATACTTAATTAATTAGAGCAATTCACATGCTGCAAATATAAAGTGATTT
>NW_017702424.1:0-1679 GCF_001879085.1 Nicotiana attenuata | reverse complement strand
TTTTTGATAAATGTGTCGATCTCAAGCCCTGGAAAAGTCTGCTGCAGCTCTAAATTACCCAAGCATCTATCAAGTCTTTCAAAAATACAATCCTCTTCTGATCTTCCATTCCACCAGGTGTAAATACTACCCCTTGAAACCCAAATCTGTGAGGTTGCAAGTGTTAATGCAGTGCCTAAAATCATCAATCTCATTTAAATGAACAGGGAGCCCACCAAACTTTTCCTCCTCATCCCATATAACATTGAAATCCCCTCCCACAAGCCAAGGAGAAGTCATATCAGTAGCCATTGCATAAAGAGAATCCCATAGTTCTATCCTCTCTATTGCATCACATTTAGCATACACTAGAGTAAGTATAAGCTCTATATGAGTTTCTGTGTGAAACAATTTGAGAGTCAACTATTGAGTCATGTTGTACAGAATTGTCACCTCATACACTTCATCTATGAATGCCCATATTTTATTAGATACATTAACCACAGCCTGAGCCAAACCAATTCTTGCCCTGTATCTCTCCATTTTGTTTGACTGTTGCATAGGTTCTAATATTCCAATGAATTCAAAATGATGCTGCCTGTGCATTAAGATCAGTCTTTCAAAAGCTTGCATTGTATTCACTGATCTTACATTCCAAATTATTGCCTCCATTACTGATTTTGATTTTTAGATAGAGTCCTCCTTGTTTGTACACCTACTGCTGGAACAGTTGATGTTTCTTTTGCCTGCTTCTTTCTACCTTTATTTGCAGATTTTGCTTGCTCAATATACCTAGGTGAAAGATCTCCTTGTTTTGCTACATTTATGAAGTTCTGAGCAGTTGACTCCTCATCCATATCTTTGCCATTATGTTCTGCAATTTGCACTTGTTCCTGACTCTTCTTATCCTCTTGAACCACTACATTATTGGTAACCTGTGTAACAATGACTGCAGCATTATCACCCTGCAACTTAGTCTTCTGCACATGTGTAAGAGCCAATGAATCTATTATTCCAGTTGACTCCTGCATCTGCTTCTTTTTGTTCACTTCTGCTGCTTCTCCTTCCTTAGCATCTACCACCTTTAAACCCTGCTGGAATTGCTGTATAACCTGATCCTTGTTGTTCTTATGGAGTGGTATGGAATCTGTTGTTGGACTAGAGAAACCAATAGGGTTTGTTCCCCCTGGATCAATGTTGCCAGCCTCCACTTCTTTAGTTGCCACAGTCTCCACAATATTCAATAATCCTTGACCTTCAGAAGTTGATTTACCTTAGGCATTTCCATTTACACTTTGTTCTTCCTCATCTACTCCTCCAGTTTCCTCCTCACTGTGCATTACATCAGGAATGACTCCTTCTTCTGTATCTTCTTCAACTTGTTCAGACCACAATTTGCCCCCCTTCCATTTTGCTTTGTCACTATTTTTATACATTTCAAAGTCTGCATCTTCTATGTTATCATTATTATTTTCCTTTGTAAGTGCCAAATCAACTCTTGTATCCTGTGAGGGTATCTCCTGAACTGATGTGTTTGTTGCCACAATGTTGCCAATAAAGGCCCTTTGTACCCATGCTGCAGTAGATTCTTGTACCTGATTTTCATAAATTTCCATTTCCCTACTCTTTGCTCTCTCATCTTCCTTTGAGGTGTTCAACTTTGCTGCTGTAACACTAGTATTTGGTACATTGCCTGTGTT
>NW_017702423.1:0-1680 GCF_001879085.1 Nicotiana attenuata | reverse complement strand
TAGAGGCTCTCCGATTTTCGGAGTATAGCAACAAAGGTGGATTAGAAAGGTACCTTTTGAGTTCCTCCAGGGCGTGCTGGCATTCTGGTCCCCACGTGAAATCATTCTTCTTCTTTAGAAGATTGAAAAATTGATGGCTCCTATCCGAGGATCGGGATATGAACCGGCCTAGAGCAGCTATGCGCCCGGTGAGCCGTTGGACGGCCTTTACGTTATCGACAATCTTTATGTCCTCGATTGCCTTAATCTTATCCGGATTGATCTCGATTCCCCTATTGGACACCATAAATCCCAGGAACTTTCCGGATCCGACCCCGAACGCGCATTTCTCCGGGTTCAGCTTCATGTTATATTGCTTTAATATAGCAAAAGTTTCCTGCAAATGGCTAAGATGTTCCTCTGCGCGCAGGGATTTAACTAACATATCATCAATATAAACTTCCATGGTTTTGCCTAATTGATTCTCGAACATCTTGTTAACTAGGCGTTGGTAGGTGGCCCCGGCGTTCTTTAGCCCGAAGGGCATCACGTTATAACAGTAAGTGCCATACTTAGTGATGAAAGACGTTTTTTCCTGATCGTCCTTATCCATCCGGATCTGATTATATCCGGAATAGGCGTCGAGAAAACTTAGCGTCTCGTGGCCGGCCGTGGCATCGATCATTCGATCGATGTTAGGCAAAGGGAAGGAATCCTTGGGGCAAGCTTTATTTAGATCTTTATAATCTATACACATTCTTAATTTATTACCCTTTTTGGGTACTACAACTACGTTGGCTAACCATTCTGGGTATTTAACTTCCCGGATGGACCCTATGTTTAATAGCTTAGTTACCTCCTCGTGGATGAAAGCTTGTTTGACCTCGGATTGGGGCCTTCTCTTTTGTTTGACTGGCCGGAATTTTGGGTCTGTGCTCAACTTGTGAGTCGTGACCTCAGGGGGTATGCCTGTCATATCCAAATGGGACCAAGCAAACACATCCTCGTTAGCAGTAAGAAAAGAAAGCAAATTTTTCCTGAGCTCGGTAGTTAAACCCGAGCCCAGGTATACCTTTCGGTCTGGCGCACTCGAACGAATAGGGATCTGTTCCAGCTCTTCGACTGTTGATTTGGTGGCATCGGACTCATCCGGAGTTACGAAAGACCGGGGAAGAAAGAGGTCTTCCCCGAAGGTAGATTCTGGTTCAGCCTCTTTTACCGGAGGCTTACACTTTGACTGCTATTTTGCCTTGGACACCTCATCTACTGCGAACATCTCTCTTGCGGCGCATTGCTCCCCGTACACAGTGATGACCCCCTCGGCAGATGGGAATTTCAGCATTTGGTGCAGCGTGGACGGTACGGCCCCGATGTCGTGTATCCAAGGTCTTCCGAGCAGGGCGTTGTACCTCATATCGCCCTTGATAACACAGAACTTGGTCGCTTTTGTAACTCCGCCCACGTCGATCATTAAAGTTATTTCCCCTCGTGTTGTCTCCGTAGCCATATTAAATCCATTCAATACTCTCACTTCAGAAATTATCTGCCCTGTCAGTCCCAACTGTTCGACGACCCATGACCGAATTATGTTAGCCGAGCTTCCGGGATCGACCAAGACACGCTTGACTTTAGTGTCTCGGACCATCATGGATATTACCAAAGCGTCGTTATGGGGTTGTGCTGGTCCATCGATTTCCTCGT
>NW_017702422.1:0-1680 GCF_001879085.1 Nicotiana attenuata | reverse complement strand
TTTGCCTATAAAAGGGCACATACACTGCCTTGTTCAACAAGTTAGAGGGGACCTCTGAAAATTTCAAAGAAAAATCTGAATCCTGAAGTTCAAGTTACTTTTAGATCTCATTTCTGCAAAAAATCAAAAGAAAACATACAAAAAAAAAATGAAGCCCAGTAAAAGAAGACACTGCTATATTGTTTTAAGACTGGTCTT
The DNA here is from genome assembly GCF_001879085.1 of Nicotiana attenuata. NCBI lineage: Eukaryota > Viridiplantae > Streptophyta > Magnoliopsida > Solanales > Solanaceae > Nicotiana > Nicotiana attenuata. The sequence continues at coordinate 1,482 of NW_017702422.1, read as the reverse complement.
GTTTTCTAATCTAATTTTGCTCAAATTCGAGATCAAATCAGTATGTTCTGAGTTATTTCTAGTTGCTGAAGATCAGAAATCTCCTCCTAAGTTTAGTTTCAATTCGTCTTGGTTCAATCTAGTCTGCTACGTGGTTATTGGAGTCGTGTCCTTCATATCTCGATTCTGGTCTGTTTCTGTTATTGCTGGACTGCGTACGAGCTAGTGCTTGGCTATTAGCTGCTACTGCTTACTACCGCTGACTTCTTCCTCTTCCATTTTTGGTTCAAATTCCAGGTACATGCTCAAATTCGGCTTGATGTAACTATAAATGGAGATGAAATAAAGAGATGCTTGCACATTTGATTCCTAAATTGTACTTACTTTGGTTGTTATGTAGTAATAGCTAAGTAGATATGAAAGTTTAAGATGATTTGATTCTAATTTGTGTACGAATGAACTTTGGACTGTATAACATGGACTGTTCCTAGACTATTTCAGACCGTCGTTAGATTACTTTGGACTGTTTTGATAATAGATTCGAACTAATTTATGTAGGTATAATATCTTGGATTAAGTGATAATACGTGATCATATCTTGTACAATAAACATTAGACCATTGCGAGATTTATGCTAGTTTAAATCCTTGGATATCCTCTAAAGTTTGTGTCCAGTTTGTAAAAAGCTAAATGTTCAATTTTACTCACTGTGTGAAGATCCAGAACATGTTCGAATTTGATGCTGGGCCCAATATAACATTTGGGTGGTGCAAGCTAGGCCCAGTTATACAAGAATCATCCTAGTATTTGTGGACTGGTATTTACCCATCTACCTATTGCGGGAGTCTCCTGCCAATTGGGCTCACACTGAGGCCCAGTTGCGCTATAACAGTTCATAGAACAAACTATTTATTTCTTATTCCTGGATTCCTTTTAAGGCCCAGTGAATGCTGGAAATCTCACGTTTCAAGGCCCAACAAATGCTTCAAGTTAAAAAATCATTTTTCAAAGATATACATAGGAATACGGGGAATAATTGCAAATAAAATTTAGGTTTCGAATTAGGTGGCGGGTTCGAATTAAGAGGGTTTCCCCTTTTGTTTGAATTCGGACTTGAATTCGAGACCCGAATTTATAAATGTGAATTAATTAGGCCCCTTTAAAGACGGAAATGAATAGAAAATCTTAGTCTACTTTAGGTTAGCCATAAAATAATAAAACGAGATGAACCTCGCTAGATAAAATTGCATAGATAGCGAGGCCCTCATTAGTTGCTTATAATAACATGCTTAGAATTCGGGACGTGCCGTTTAGCGAATTTCACGATTTTCCCTGCAAAGATGATAATCCGCTAGTCGCTATAGGCACGTTTTAATAAGTTTACCTTCTTAAATACGGGTACGCATTTCGCGCAACCCAAATCCAAATCCTAAAACGTTGAATAAGAGGTGTTGAGGATCCGGGTGCATTTCATGTGACGTGATCCAAAGGCACGCTCTTAAA
>NW_017702421.1:0-1680 GCF_001879085.1 Nicotiana attenuata | reverse complement strand
GCTAAGGTATTTTTCCACCATTTTTGATCAACCTTAGAGCTTTGGACGGAAATTGAAGGTGATTTCGACTGGGTGTGATTGGAGGTGAGTTCTATGACCTAAATACATGATTTAATGGTAGAATTAACCTAGAAATCTATAAAAATTCATCAAAAAGGGGGAAAAGCTAGGGCTTGGAATTTGATATTTCAAAGTGGGATTTGATGGGTCATTTGGACTCGGATTTGGGAGTTTTTGGTATGTATAGACTCGTGGCGAGATAAGGAATCTGATGATGTTAAATTTTCTGATTTTCGAGAAGTGAGCCCGGGGCTCGGGTTTTGCAAATTTCGATATTTTTCGAGTCTTTTCGATTGGGTTATGTTCCCTTAGCCTATTTTAACGTATTCGTTGTGGTTTTGATCAGATTCGACGCGCGAGGAGGCCGATCTGAGAGGCAAGGGCATAGCGAGCTAGGATTTTGGCCGGCTCGAGGTGAGTAATGATAGTAAATGATATCCCGAGGGTTTGAAACCCCGGATTTTCACAACGTAGCGCTATATTGAGGTGAAACACACGCTTAATGGCGAGCGCGGGGTTGTTTACTACTGGGGATTGTGACTTGGTCCGTCCAGATTAATATTTCTACTGCGTATTTGACTGAAATGTATTGTTATCGTAACATGATTTGGGCCTATAGCCTATATTTTGGCGTTCATGCCGACTACTTGAATCCTCGTGGAGTTTCTATCACTGTTTCCGTTCACTATTTTGTATATACTACTTGAACTCAGTCCTGTTGATTATACCGTTTTACAAACTCAGCTGCTTTAATTGAACTTTGAGATTTAAATGATATTTCCACTGTTGTTTGGGCTGAGCACTACTATTTTATTGATGCCTGAGGGGCTTATGATGTTTTTTGGACTGAGTGAGGCCGAGGGCCATATGTGAGGAGGCTTTCAGGCCTTGAGTGTGATGTGAGGAGGCTTTCAGGCCTTGAGTGTGATGTGAGGAGGCTTTCAGGCCTCGAGTGTGATGTGAGGAGGCTTTCAGGCCTTATGTGTGATGTGAGAAGGCTTTCAGGCCTTATGTTGATATAGCGCTTGGGCCGTAAGGGGCCCCTCCGGAGTCTGCACACCCACAGTGAGCGCGGGTACCCATGTGATATGAGAGTGAGCCCAAGGGGCTGATATTATGCTGAGTGACTGATACTGAGCTCGAGGGGCTGATACTATTCTGAGCGATTTATACTGGGCCCGAGGGGCAGATTTCTACTCACTATTTACTTGTTGTTTTATCTGATTTACCTGTTTTTAAAAGGAGATTTCATTTGACTTTTACTGTTTTACTGCTTTAAATGGTTTACTGCCTGATATAGAATTGCCTTGTGCACTTATGTGTTTTCATGCCTTCGGTTATTATTTATTATTATTACTCACTGGGTCGGAGTACTCACATTACTCCCTGCACCATGCGTACAGATTCAGGCATAGCAGAGTCCGCACCTGAGCACTGATTCCTTCCAGACCAGGCAGCGAGTTGGAGTTACGAGGTAGCTGTTGACGTCCGCAGCCCCTTGTCTCCCCTATCTTACATCATTTATGTTTTCTTCAGACTATTGTATCAGATATTACTCTTTGTAGACTTATAGTAAACTCTGTAGTAGCTCATGACTTGTGACACCCCGGTTTGGGCTGT
>NW_017702420.1:0-1680 GCF_001879085.1 Nicotiana attenuata | reverse complement strand
CAAATTACATCGAATTCAAACCTAAGTCTTTTGAAACCTCCAAAACACGCATTCGATCAAAAACCCAACCAAACCACGTCCGAATGACCTGAAATTTTTGCACACACATCCCAAATCACCTAACGAAGCTACAACAACTCTCGGAATTCCATTTCGACTCCCGGATCAAAATCTCACCTATCAACCGGAAATCATCAAAATACTAACTTCGCCAATTCAAGCCTAATTCTACACCGGACCTCCAAAATTAATTCCGATCACACTCCTAAGTCACAAATCATCCCCGAAGCTAACCGAATCATCGGAATCCACATCCGAGTCCTATAAGTCATAAGTCAATGTCCGGTTGACTTTTCTAACTTAAGTCTTCCTTAAAGAGACTAAGTGCCTCATTTCTACTAAAACCAATCCGAATCAGCAATAACACACCAAATACTGATAATGAAACATGAAGAAGCATTAAATGGGGAAAACGGGGCGGTAACTCATGAGACGACGGGTCGGGTCGTCACAATGGTCTTTTATTTCAGGTACACCTGTCCTAGACAGACCCAACCCCTGTGGTGAGTCTCCTAAGTCAAATGCACGTGATGCAAACAAACGTTCCTACTAGGGATCCGGCATGAGGCTTTGTTATTCTAAGTTCAAAACCTGGGTATGTGTTCTAGACTGTGTACCCGAGCGGACAACTCGAGCCGAGGAGGGGGCTACGTACCGGGAACCAAAAGGCCATCCGACTTAGTAACTTGTCCGAGCCTCTTTCTTATTTCAAGGTATGACAGTAACAGAATAGGGAGTCTCGACCAGCGAGCACATACCCAAAGATGAGAAGAGAAGGATTTCGTAGCAGTTTTATATACAATTCACAGAATATCAAAGCGGTAAAAGCATTTAGGACATTAGGCTCAAACATGTAGCAAAATCAGATAATAAATAAAGCCAATCATAACAGCTATTCTAAGCTCGAATTCTTGAACCCTGAAATGAAGTTCTGGGTTTTGATTCCCCAGCAGAGTCGCCAGAGCTGTCACACCTCCTTTTTTACACACCACCCCGAAGGATAGTGTATAAGGGAGTTTTTCCAATTTAAGTGACATTATTCGAAATGGGATTATTTATTTATCAAAGTCGCCACTTGGGATAGTTTATTTGGTGACCCAAGTCACCGGTTTATTTTAAATCCCAAATCGAGGAAATTTCGACTTTCCTTTTGAAGTCTGCGAATCAGAAATTTTGAATAAGGAATTCTGTTAACCCGAGGGAAGGTGTTAGGCACCCCCCGGATTCCGTGGTTCTAGCACGGTCGCTTAAACTATTATAATTGGCCCATTATCTGATTTTATTACATGTTCTAGCCTATGGTGCAATTTTAAACCTTAACCGCTTTATTCATTTTAGGAATATTGCAACGTTATTAAAACACGTCTTGAACCACGTCACATAAATGCACCCGCGGTCTTCGACATATTTTAACATTGTTGGGATTTGAATTTGGGTCACATAAATGTGCACCCGATTTTAGGAAGGTAATTTAAATTGCGCGCCTAAAGCAATTACGCACTTTCAAGTTTGCGAGGGCCATAGAAAATTCACTAATGGCACACCTCGATTTTTTAAAAGAGTTAATATCAGTTATATGAGGGCCAGGAGTTATGGAATTACTTGTGAAGAAGATGATAT
>NW_017702419.1:0-1680 GCF_001879085.1 Nicotiana attenuata | reverse complement strand
GCGGGATCGCAGAAGCGGTTCCTTGTCCGCAGAAGCGGAAATGTCTGGGCAGAAATAGGAAATTTCGAGGGTTTAATTTCATAAGTTTGAAAATCAATTTTGAGCTCGGGCAAGGGCGATTCTGAGAGGATTTTGGAGAGGAGATTATTGGGTAGCATTTCTATGATCCTTTCTAATTATATTCTATCATTTAGTAGTTAAATCCACCTCTTAAATTCGAATTAAGGATCAAAAATGGAAGAATTCGGGTGAAAGTTCATTGACTAAACTATTGGGTTTTGAGGGAGCATTCGACCTCCGATTTCTGAGATTTTTATATGGTTAGACTCGTGAGAGTACGAGGTTTCTGAAAAATGTGAAAATTATTCAGTTCCGAGACGTTGGCCTGAGGGGCATTTTGGTCATTTCACCTATTTTCGCGCCTTAGCTTTAATTTCAATAGTGGAATCAGTTGTTTGCAATATTATTTACGATTTGTAATTTAATTGAATAGATTTGGGCCATTTGGAGTCGGATACTCGTGGCAAGGGCATCGTTCCCTAGTTGACTTCGCACCGGTTCGAGGTAAGTGGCTTGCCTAACCTTGTGTGGGGGACTTCGTCCCTTAGGATGTGATAATTGGTAATTGAATGCCTTGTACGTGAGGTGACGAGCGCGTACTTGAGCAAATTGTTGAAACCCGGATTTTTACTTAAATACTTGATTTGGATTCGCTTTCATATTTGCCTTACTTTACTTGCTTTTATAGCCTGTGCTAGCGTAGAAGAGCATGTTTAATTGATCCAAGCTGCCTATTTGTTTAAATTGTCTTAACTGTGAATACGTGGAGCATGTTAGGCCAGTATTATTTGATGCCTTGTATTGTTGTACTTAAATTTCTGAATAATTCGTTGATGTTGGTTGCGCATTTATATTGGGACTACGGATGCGGATTCCGGGAGTTCCCCCTTGATTGTTTACTTTGGGACTACGGGTTTGATTCCCGGGAGATCCCCCTGTACTTTTATTTTGGGACTACGGGACGGTATCCCGCGAGATTCCCCTGCACTTATTTTGGGACTACGGGACGGTATCCCGGGAGATCCCCCTGCACACTGATGATTGGATTACGGGACGGTATCCCGGGAGATCTTTTGATATCGATATGAGATTTGGACTACGGGACGGTATCCCGAAAGTTCCATTGGACAGTTGAAAAAGGGCTACAGGACGGTATCCTGGGAGACCCCCGTCGGTATTCTTGTAATTTTGCTGTATTTACTCTGTGTTTCTGTTTTGTCTTGCAGTTCTATATTTCATTGATCTGTCTTATCACATCGCTGTGTTCATTAGTTTTCTTCAGACTTCGATACTGTTAATATCTTGCTATTTTATTGTTTCTGTCTCAGTAGGGCCCTGACCTTTTCCTCGTCATTACCCAACCGAGGTTAGGCTTGGCACTTACTGAGTACCGCTGTGGTGTACTCACGCCTCTTCTGCGCATGTTTTTCATGTGCAGATCCAGGTGCTTCTGAGCAGGCGTACCGCCAGTAGCTGTCAGGGAGCGTATTGGGGACTTGAGGTATACATCTGCTACGTCCGCAGATCCGCAAAGTCTCCTTCTCATTTTATCCATAGTTGTTAGATGTTATTTCGATCCCTCTTTGTATTAGACTATTCTGGTGACTGAGCAGTGTAAGA
>NW_017702418.1:0-1680 GCF_001879085.1 Nicotiana attenuata | reverse complement strand
CGCTCGAGGACGAGTCGTTTGTTTAAGTTGGGGAGGCTGTGACGACCCGACCCGTCGTCTCATGGGTTTACCGCTTCCGTTTTTCCCCATTTTTCTGCTTTCTTTATGCTTCATTATCAGTGTCTTGTGTGATCGAGTTGGCTTGAATTGATTTTAGAAGGAAATGAGACACTTAGTCTCTTTAAGGAAGGCTTAGTTTGAAAAAGTCAATCGGATGTTGACTTATTTGTTAGAGGGCTCGGATATGAATTCCGATGATTCGGTTAGCTTCGGGGGATGATTTGTGACTTAGGAGTGTGATCGGAAGTGATTTTGGAGGTCCGGTGTAGAATTAGGCTTGAATTGGCGAAGTTAGTATTTTGGCGAATCCCGGTTGATAGGTGAGATTTTGATCTAAGGGTCGGAATAGAATTCCGAGAGTTGATGTAGCTTCGTTATGGCGGTTCTCTGGTATGATAGTTGGGAGAGATCCAGGGGTCCGAATGCTCCTCCAGCTGTATGGAAGGAATTTTCTGAGGCCTTTCTTCGTCATTACTTGCCAGTTGAGATACGATGAGCTAGAGCTAATAAGTTCTTGAACCTTAGACAAGGTAATATGAGTGTGCGAGAGTATAGTATGCAGTTTGATTCTTTAGCAAGGTATGCTCCCCATATGGTAGCAGATATGAGTGATAGGGTGCATCTGTTCGTAAACGGGTTGGGACCACATCTGATAAATGAGTGCACGACAGCGTCCTTGGTGGAGGGCATGGATATTTCCCGTATTAAGGCTTATGCCTAGACCCTAGAGGATCGTAAGCGCCAGCAAAGGGCAGATAGGGAGCAGGATAGGGGCCAGCATAAGCGGGCGAGATTTGCAGGGTATTCTGATGACTTCAGAGGCAATGTCAGGCCCCAGTCTTCGAGGAGTTCGGCGCCATCTTTAGCTAGTGCTCCTCCACAATTCCAGAGGCCTCGATATGATCGATTTACCTATTCAGGTCCAGGTCATAGTTCGCGGGCATCAGGCTCGCAATATCACAGAGATACTAATCAGACGAGACCCCCCAACACCACGTTGTGATCAGTGCGGTAAGGCCCACTTTGGACTGTGCTGTCGAGGTTCTGATGCATGTTATTCTTGCGGACAGCCTGGCCATATAATACGGGATTATCCCTAACAGAGGAGGGTGGTGGGTATGGGCTCGAGCCGACTGGATCTGTGTCTGGTTCTTTCTCATCAATTCGACCTCCAGCACGGGGTTTTCAGCAGTCGACAGGTCGAGGTAGAGGTAGAGGTGTAGTGTAGAGTTCGAGTGGTGCTCAAAATCGAACCTATTCTCTAGTAGGTCGACAGGATCTCGAGTCATCTCCAGATGTTGTTACAGGTATATTGTCTGTGTTTTCTTATGATGTATACGCGCTGATTGATCTGGGATCTACATTATCATATGTTACACCCTTTGTGGCTAATAAGTTTGGCATTGAACCTGAATTGATAAGTAAACCCCTTGCGGTATCTACTCCGATAGGAGATTCTGTGATTGCTAGAAGGGTATATAGAGGTTGCACTGTGATGATTTGTAGTCGTCAAACCTCGGCAAATTTATTTGAGTTAGAAATGGTTGATTTTGATGTGATAATGGGAATGGATTGGTTGGCCTCATGCTATGCAAATGTTGACTGTCGTACGAAGATGGT
>NW_017702417.1:0-1681 GCF_001879085.1 Nicotiana attenuata | reverse complement strand
TTTTTCTTACCTTTTTTATTTACCTATTTCTTTTTCTAGTAGATCAGTTAGTATGAACAACTTATATACATTATACATGTTTTCTCTTCTTCTTTTTTCCTTTTTTCTTCTTTTTTTCTTTTCTAATTTCATTTATTATTATTTTCAGATTATTTTTTCTGTAAAATTTTTTCATTTTGCTCCTTTATTTTTGTTCCTTTTTATTTTTTTTCTCTATTTTTTCACTATATCAACAAATGATAACTAATATAATATATTTTGTTACTTATTTAATTTTTATATATTAATTATTAAAAAATAACTTATTGTAGCATATAGTATACCAAAAATAATACATTACTAATAGTTGAAGTATATTATTGCAACATACTATGACACCCATAGTATATATCATATACTGACAGGGTATCATAGATGACTAGTCATTTCTTCACCAAACAAAATACTCATCAGTCATCTATGATACCCACATGGTATATATCAAATACTAACATAGTATCATAGAGGTATGGTTCACTACTTTCATAAACATACTCAATCCTCTATGATACTCACATAGTATATATCATATATTGATGGGGTATCATAAAGGTGTGGTCCATTTCTTTTAGAAAGACACTCAGTCCTCTATGATACCAACCTGGTATATACCATATACTAACACAATATCATAAAGGATTGGTTCATTCTTTAAAAAAAAAAAATCATTAGTCCTCTATGATACTCGTATGATATATATCATATACTGTCAAGGTATCATATAGTACTAGTTTATTTTTTCAGGAAAATTAGCAGTGTATTGTTATAATTAATGATATACTTTTGAATTAATTATTATATACCAACATAACATATAGTATAACATGTTGGTATACAATACAACTTTATCTTCTTTGCTAGTTCTATTTAATATTGGCCTAAATTTCAAAATCTACTCCGAAAATCTCCACCAAACTTACTCAAAATTTAGCCATAGCCTTCAATCAACATTTCGAACATGACTCGGTAAAAATTTAATCAAAACAACTATAAAGTAAGATTTTTCCTATTATTTTCATGGAACTCCATCAAAAAATTCATTTAAGAAAATATTTGCAAGTACCTAGTTGAAAAAATATTGAAAATTAAAAAAAGACTTATTTATTATTGTATATTGTTATATTATATTGTATAGTAGAACAATAAAATGTTATTATAACTATGACTTTAGCTTTGCACAATAGCACCTAGCTGATTCAACAAAAAAGCAGTTGAAGTATACTATTATGATATATTGTATACTATTACAACATATTATTGCGGTATATTGCATATTATTACAATATACCATCACAGTATATTGTATACTATAATAGTATATTGTTGCAGCATAGCTATATACTCATACCGTATATTGTATACCATAGCGGGATACTATTAGGTAATTGTGTTCTTCTTCGATTATTACAGTATACCGGTACAGTATATTGTATACTATTATAGTATACTGTTGTAGTATAGCTATATACTCCAACAACATATTGTATACTGTAGCGGTATACTGTTGGGTAACTATGTTCTTTGTCGATTTTCAGCTAAAATATTCGATCTCAATCACCTCAAATCAACACCAAATGCAATCAAATTTCAGTATGAACTTCGAGAGGTACTATAAGCAATATTTAATAACACCACTTTGAAT
>NW_017702416.1:0-1681 GCF_001879085.1 Nicotiana attenuata | reverse complement strand
TACATTTGGCTTAGGGTACAGTTATACTTGGGAAGAATTCCAGAACTGGTCACCACCATGGCGCGGCCCCTACTATCCATTGAAGCTTCCGATACCTAGCCTGAGCAGACCTTCCAACCGGCAGATACTATATATGGGTCAGAAGAAGATGAAGCATTGGCAGCCATGAAGAATCTGTTTCTGGAGGATGATGATATGGATTGCTGTGTTCTTTTCGAGGAGGAAGGGGAGGAAGGCCCTTCCATACAAGCGGTGAACCGAGGAGACCGCCTCAGCAATTGGTCAATTAGAACCGTCAGGGCCCGGAAAGCTTCGGGGTAGCAAGGCTAAACAAAAGCACCATGCATCTCATTTTACCTTTTACTAGCTGATTTTTTTCCCACATTGTCTTTAATTTTGAAAAGAGCTCCGATGTTCCAAACAATCATGAATTTAATCAAAGCATTTCAGTTTATCATATATCTCGCTCTTATTATTTTCTCTATCATTTACTCTATTTTCACACAGCATTACTATTACTTACTTTGATGATGAACCAACGATTGTGACTTGCAACGAAACAACGCAGCAAAAGGATGTAGATTCAAAAGAGGATGATATACCAGAAGAGGTCGTCAGGGAGGTTGAGAATTTTGAGAATAGACCTAAGTCTAACCTGGAAGAAACTGAGGTCGCTAATTTGGGAGATACAGAAAATGTCAAAGAAACTCGCATCAGTGTTCACCTGTAACCATCAGAAAAGAAAGAATACACAGAATTTTTAAAGGAATATGAGGACATATTCGCCTGGTCGTATGATGATATGACTGGTCTCAGCACGTCCATTGTAGCTCACAAACTGCCAACAGATCCAACCTGTGCGCCGGTAAAATAGAAGCTCATGAAATTCAAACCCGACATGAGTTTGAAAATCAAAGAAGAGGTTACTAAGCAAGTCAAAGCTAAGGTTCTCAGAGTGGTAGAGTATCCGACATGGTTAGCCAACATCGTGCCAGTACCAAAGAAAGATGGGAAAGTTAGAGTTTGTGTCGACTACCGGGATCTTAACCGGGCCAGTCCCAAAGATGACTTCCCCTTGCCGAACATACACATTCTTTTCGACAACTGCGCCAAGCATGAGTTGCAGTCCTTTGTTGATTGTTTCGCCAGATATCATCAGATATGGATGGATGAGGAAGATGCAGAGAAAACGGCTTTCATCACGCCGTGGGGAATGTATTGTTACAAAATGATGCCATTTGGGTTGAAGAATGCTGGCGCCACCTATATGAGAGCCATGACTACTATCTTTCACGACATAATACACAAGGAGATTGAAGCATATGTGGACGATGTCATCATCAAATCCAAGAAAGCCACTGATCATATGGAAGACCTGAGAAAGTTCTTCAACAGATTGAGGAAGTACAATCTGAAACTGAATACAGCCAAGTGTGCATTCGGGGTTCCTGCTGGAAAATTACTAGGTTTCATCGTGAGTCGTCGAGGAATAGAATTGGACCCATCAAAGGTCAAAGCCATTCAAGAATTGCCACCGCCAAAGAACAAGAAGGACATAATGAGTTTCCTGGGGAGGCTCAACTATATCAGCCGGTTCATAGCTCAGTCCACAGTCATTTGTGAACCCATCTTTAAGATGTTGAAGAAAGACGCTGCTACTAAGTGGATTGACGATTGTCAG
>NW_017702415.1:0-1681 GCF_001879085.1 Nicotiana attenuata | reverse complement strand
CATAAAACACCAGGTAGCACCTCTGACCAATTTCCTTTTGATTCTTCCAAACGCTTCTTTAAATTATTGACAATAACCTTGTTTGTTGACTCTGCTTGCCCATTACCTACGGGATGATAAGGTGTGGACGTAATCCTTTTAATTTGCCAACTTTGAAAAAATTCTGTGATTTGAGCTCCAATAAACTGAGGACCATTATCACATACAATCTCCTTTGGTACGCCAAAACGGCATATGATGTTTCGCCAAATAAAATCTTTGACTTCCTTTTCTCGTACCTGTTTGAAGTCTCCTGCCTCTACCTATTTAGTAAAATAATCAGTAAGTACGAGCAGAAACTTTACCTGTCCTTTTGTTTGTGGTAATGGACCCACGATGTCCATTCCCCATTTCATGAATGGCCATGGTGCGATGACCGGATGTAATAATTCCGCGGGTCTATGCATGTTGTTACCGTACCTCTGACATTTATCACATTTGGCCACAAAACTTTCCGCTTCTTCTTCCATTTTTGGCCAGTAGTAACCTGCCCTGATTAAGGTTCTTACCAATGATCTTCCTCCGGCGTGATTTCCACAGTGTCCCTCGTGTATTTCCCTCATCACGTACTCTGTTTGAGAAGGACCGAGGCATCTAGCTAAGGGGCCACCGAACATTTTACGATATAGGTTGCCTTGACTTAAACAGTAGCGAGCAGCCTTTTTGCGAAGTGCATGGGCTTTTTTCTTGTCATCAGGGACGGTTCCATACTGCAAAAAAGCTACAATCTCGTTCCTCCAATCCCAAGTTAAATTATTAAAATTTACCTCATTCTTGTCAGGGTCAAGAACTGAATGAAATAAATGAATAACTGAGGTGTTTGCATCGCTTGCCACGTCAGCCGCAGATGCGAGATTAGCTAAAGCGTCTGCTTCAAGATTTTCATCCCTTGGTATTTGTGTAACTTTCCAGGTTTGAAATTGCTTTATTAAATATTGCTGCATCCTTGCTTCCCTGGCGGTATAAGTCTCCAGCATTTGATTAACTACGAGTTGTAAATCGCTCTTGATTATAATCTGATTTATGCCAAGTTCTTGTACCAGTTCTAAACCTGCAATCACAGCCTCATACTCTGCCTCATTGTTAGTTATTGAATGACATTTGATAGCCTGTCGAATGGTTTCACCCGTAGGTGGTACCAACACAATCCCTAAACCTGCTCCTTTTACATTAGATGAACCATCAGCGAATAAAGTCCAAGTTCCTGGATTAGCTCCATTGAGCACCTGTAATTCTTTTTGTGCTTCTAATTGCATGCCGTGGCTAAAATCAACCACGAAATCAGCTAAAACTTGTGATTTTATAGCAGTTCTAGGTTGGTACGTGATTTCGTATTCACTTAACTCTATTGCTCACTTAGCCAACCTACCTGATAATTCATGCTTATGCAATATATTACGTAAAGGATAGGCGGTTACTACAACAATAGGATGACACTGAAAGTAAGGCCTTAATTTCCTAGATGCCATGATTAATGCGAGTGCAAGCTTTTCCAATTGAGGATACCGCGTTTCCGCATCTAACAAAGAGTTACTAACATAATAGATAGGGGATTGTTTACCTTGTTCTTCTCGAAAAACCGCACTTACCGCTACTTCTGAAACAACAAGGTAAATGAGCGATCTTTCCCCAGCCTTTGGTT
>NW_017702414.1:0-1681 GCF_001879085.1 Nicotiana attenuata | reverse complement strand
GTTTGGCAAAAGTGCAAGTTCCTAAACCCAAAAGGGTAAAAATAGGACCGAAAACCGTTGATTGTGTTTTCATAGGATATGCAACTAATAGTAAAGCATATCGATTTCTGGTTCATAAATCAGAAAATCCCGACATTCATAATAATACGGTTACAGAATCAGATAATGCTGAGTTCTTTGAAAATATATATCCGTATAAAAAGGAATGTGAGTCGATTGGTGAAGGATCTAAATGACCTCGGGAAGAAACAAAAGAAAGTACACTTAACCAGGAGGATCCAAGACGTAGTAAACGTCAAAGAACGTCTACTTCTGTTGGACTAGATTTTGTGACTTTCTTATTGGAAAATGAGCCTCAAACGTTTAAAGAAGCTATGTCTTCTTCGGAATCATTGTTATGGAAAGAGGCGGTCAATAGTGAAATAGAATCCATACTAAACAACCATACATGGGAATTGGTTGATCTTCCTCCTGGAAATAAACCGTTGGGATCTAAATGGATCTTTAAGAGGAAAATAAAAGATGATGGTACTATTGACAAGTATAAGGCAAGACTTGTGGTCAAAGGGTATAGACAACGAGAAGGTCTTGACTACTTTGATACATACTCTCCAGTTACAAGAATTACATCCATACGAACGTTAGTAGCGTTAGCTGCAGTTTATGGTCTTGAAATTCATCAAATGGATGTTAAGACGACCTTCTTAAATGGAGAGTTGGAGGAAGAAATTTACATGGAACAACCTGAAGGGTTTGTGGTTCCAGGTAAAGAAAAGAAGGTCTGTAGACTTGTTAAGTCCCTTTACGGATTAAAACAAGCACCCAAACAATGGCATGCTAAATTTGACCAAACAATGTTGTCAAATGGATTTAAGATAAATGAATGTGATAAATGTGTGTACATTAAAAATGTTCCAAATCACATAGTCATTGTTTGCTTATATGTGGATGATATGCTCATAATGAGTAATGACATTGCTAACATAAATGCTACTAAGCGTATGCTAACTAGCAAGTTTGATATGAAAGACTTGGGAGTTGCTGATTTAATTCTGGGAATTAAGATCCATAAGACTTCTCAAGGTCTAGCATTGTCACAATCTCATTATATTAAGACAGTACTTGAAAAATTCAAGCACTTGGGCTTTAAAATTGCAAAGACTCCAATTGATGTGAATCTTGCATTAGCAAAGAGCAAAGGTCAGAGCATATCACAATTGGATTATGCTCGTGTGTTGGGTTGCTTAATGTACATCATGAATTGTACACGACCAGATATAGCTTGTGCTATAAGTAAATTGAGTCGATATACGAGCAATCCAGGCCAATCTCATTGGATGGCCATGAAACGAGTTTTGGGGTATTTAGTACAGGAAGCTATCCGAATAATTGGAATTTACATCTGAGCCCTATTTCACATAAGTCAACATTCGGTTGACTTTTTCCAACTTAAGCTTTCTTAAAAGAGACTAAGTATCTCAAACCTTACCATAACCTCTCCGAACCCGAGCCAACCAACCCGATAATACATAATACAGCTGAACAAGACAATAAGAAGCAAAAATAGGGAAAACGGAGCGGTAACTCATGAAACGACCGGCCGGGTCGTTACATCCTCCCCTCTTAAACAAACGTTCGTCCTCGAACGAGTCTAGAAACATACCTGAAGCCTCGAACTAGG
>NW_017702413.1:0-1682 GCF_001879085.1 Nicotiana attenuata | reverse complement strand
ATAAGGGAAATATGTGGGCTGAGACCCTTATCTTATACTATTGCGTCCTAAAATGACTGAGAGGGGTTGAGAACCCAACAGTGAGGATGTTATATATATTATGGATCGGACTGCATGCCACAGCAAATACTTATATGGATCGGGCTGCACGCCGCAGCAAATGTTTATGTGGATCGGGCTGCGCACCGCAGCAATATTGCGCTTGGGCTGTAGGAGCCCTCCGGAGTCTGCACCCCCACAGTGAGCGCGGGTACCCATATGGATTGGGCTGCACGCCGCAGCGAGATATGGATCGGGTTGCACGCTGTAGCGAGATATGGATCGGGCTGCACGCCGCAGCGAGATGTGGACCGGGCTGCACGCCGCAGCAGTTACTGTATGATATTATTCTGAGAGTGATCTGAGAGAGATTGAGCCCGAGGGGCTGTTATCGTGCCGAGCGGTTGATACTGGGCCCGAGGGGCAGTTTTTACTATTTACTACTTAAATGTTGTTTTACCTTATTTACCTGTCTTTAAAAACTGAGAATTCATTTGACTTTTCACGGATTTTACTGCTTTAAGTAATTTACTGATTGATATAGAACTGCCTTGTGCTGTTATGTGTTTTCTTATCTTCGGTTATTATTCATTATTATTACTTACTGGGTCGGAGTACTCACATTACTCCCAGCACCATGGGTGCAGATTCAGGATTAGCAGAGTCTGCACCTGAGCAATGACATCCTTCCCAGATCAAGCAGCAAGATCGGAGCATCGAGGTAGTTGTTGGCGTCCGTAACCCCTTGACTCCCCTACTTTATGCTATTTCAGTTATTCCAGACTTCTGTATTGGATATTCCGTTTGTAGACTTATAGAAATTCTGTAGTAGCTCATGACATGTAACACCCCGGTTTGGGTTGTGTCGGGTTGGTTTCATTCTGATTATCGCTGTTTTTCCGCATTATGATTGTTTAATACGCGTTTTGGATTTATAGATGTTAAGTAACTGTTAAAATAAGTGTTAGAGTATTCTGGCTGGCCTTGTCTTACGAGAGGCGCCATCACGGCCGGGTTTGGGATTTGGGCTGTGACTAGTTGGTATCAGAGCCTAGGTTACTAGGTCTCGCGAGTCATGAGCTAGTTTAGTAGAGTCTCGTGGATCGGTACGGAGACGTCTGTACTTATCCTCGAGAGGCTGCAGAACCTTTAGGAAAACTTCACATTCTTGAAATTCTTGTCGTGCGAACTTGTTGATCCGAGTACTAAACTTCTCTTTATTCTATTCTCTCACAGATGGTGAGGACACGAGCTACCGAACATGGCGGACGACCCCCATTGCCACCTTCTGAGACCATCAGAGGCTGTGGACGCGGTCGTGGTCGTGGCAGAGGGAGAGTAGCGAGGGCAGCATCTGTTGATCCACCAGCTGCCCCAGCTCCGGATCAGGCTCCAGCAGTACCAGCTCAGGTACCGGCTGTGCCCATAGTGATTCCTAGCCTTCAGCAGATATTAGCTCAGATCTTGACAGTGTGCACGGGCCTGGCTCAGGTGGTTTCAGCCACTACAGCAACAGCAGCTACTTCACAGGCCGGGGAAGGCAATTAGACCCCCGCTGCTTGCACACTTGAGCAGGGAGTGCAGGGATTACAGACTCCAGAGGCACCTTCGGCTCAGCCAGTTGCACCGCTGCAGGAGTTCAG
>NW_017702412.1:0-1682 GCF_001879085.1 Nicotiana attenuata | reverse complement strand
GAAAAAAAAACTTAAAAGAAACACATATATAACAAACATATTCCTCTACCCCCAAGCTTAAATAATGTCATGTCCTCATGACAAATAAATTAAAAGTAAAAGGAGATAAAGGAGCTTCCCTGATTTTTTTTCGATTCTGGCCTCATTTCCTTTTTCTTGGCTTCTCAAGGTTTCTCTCATATAATAAAGACAAGATTATGGCAATAGGAGAAAACTTTCATTGTCTCAATCATGAGAGTGCTTCTTTGTTATGAAAAAATATATTAATACATACACACATATATATAATATAATACAAATATGCAATTAATATTATTATTATTATTATTTTTTACTTTTGTTACATAAGAAAAAAAACTAATTTATTATATATATTTACTAAAAAAATATTATATGTTACTACTAATAATTTAAAGATTAAAGAGAGGGGAAGAAAATAATTCTAAGTTTAACGTCGCCAGCTCGACTTATTTTTAAAATTAGGCAAAAAGGATTGTTGAAGCCTGTTTGTCGAAGAATCTGCTGATATAAGGCTTCAAACGATGACCGTTTACTTTGAATTTGTCTCCCCCATCTGTATGTTGTACTTCAATGGCACCATAGAGGGTCACTCCTGTTACTGTATATGGTCCTGTCCAGCGTGACTTAAACTTTCCTGAGAATAATCTCAATCGGCTATTGTACAACAGAACTTGATCTCCAACTTTAAAATCTTTATGGCTGATAAGCTTGTCATGCCATTTTTTTGTCTTTTCCTTGTACAATTTGGTATTTTCGTATGCTGTAAGTTTGAACTCTTCCAACTCATCAAGCTACAACAGACGATTTTTACCTGCATCTGGCAAGTTTAGATTCAACAATTTTATAGCTGTCACGACCCAATTTCCATACCCGGTCGTGATGGCGCCTCTCGTGAAGACAAGGCCAGCCAACTAACCCAATCCATTTCTTTAACAATTATTAAACATAAATGTATAGATAAATATAGCATAACGACAATAATAACCAGTATGTACAACCCAACACAACCCGACCGGGGTGTCACAAGTCACGAGCATCTAAAGAAACCTGAACACAACTACAGGGCCAATAATAATATATAAAGAAAAATTCTTGAAAATCAAAAGACAACATCCGGTGCCGCGAACGCTGGCGGTCACCTTGCTCAGATACAATAGCTCTACCTTCAATCAGCTAATAAGCGCTACCGGGTGAACAATACCTGCAACTGCACGCGAGGTGCAGGGAGTAAAGTGAGTACTTCCAACTCAGTGGTAATAAGAGTAAATAATAACTGAGAGGCAAGAAATCACGTAAGAGCACTCCATCATGCTATATAGGACAGTACAACTCTTTGAGAAAACAGTAAAATCGTGAAAATCCTTTAGAAAATATCTGGCTCAGTTTAAAACCTCTTTTGAAAACATCTTTTTCCAACAGTCAAGCAAATGAACGCGTAATCAGATAGTGCAAGTCCGCACATAAGTCAGCCCCTCGGGCACAGCACTCCACTAACAATTAACACCAGGGCGTCTGGTAAACAATAAGAAGTAGCATGAATGCCAATGAAATGAGAGTGCTGAATGTCATGACACGTAGTACAAACAGGAACCGATGCATAAATGCAATGCAATGCACATGACCGCTGCGGCGTGCAGCCCGATCCATTTGGGTACCCGCGC
>NW_017702411.1:0-1682 GCF_001879085.1 Nicotiana attenuata | reverse complement strand
ACTTTGTGAGTGGCTCTCTCGGACAGCGAGGAAGTTTGACTCAGTTTGGGTGATTGTGGATAGGCTGACCAAGTCCGCGCACTTCATTCCTGTATGTACTACCTATTCCTCGGAGCGGTTAGCAGAGATTTTCATCCGTGAGATCGTGAGATTGCATGGAGTCCCAGTTTCTATTATATCAGATAGAGGTACTCAGTTTACTTCTCAGTTCTGGAGGACCTTTCAGCGAGAGTTGGGCTCACAGGTAGAGTTGAGCACTACATTCCATCCTCAGACGGACGGGCAGTCCGAGCGTACCATTCAGATATTGGAAGACATGTTGCGTGCCTGTGTGATTGACTTTGGAGGTTCTTGGGCTGATTATTTGCCTCTCGCAGAGTTTGCTTATAACAACAGCTACCAATCCAGCATTCAGATGGCGCCATATGAGGCCTTATATGGGAGACGGTGTAGATCTCCAGTTGGTTGGTTTGAGCTCGGCGAGGCCAGGTTGTTGGGGACAGAGTTGGTCCAGGATGCTTTGGACAAGGTGAAGGTGATTCAAGAGAGACTTCGCACAGCCCAGTCGCGCCAGAAGAGTTATGCAGACCGGAAGGTCCGAGATGTATCTTATTTAGTGGGTGAGAAGGTTTTGCTGAAGGTTTCGCCTATGAAAGGCGTCATGAGATTTGGAAAGAAAGGAAAGCTGAGTCCGAGATTCATTGGCCCTTTTGAGATACTCAGGAGGATTGGAGAGGTGGCCTATATGCTTTCTTTGCCACCCAGCCTATCGGGATTTCATCCGGTATTTCACGTGTCTATGCTCCGGAAGTATGTTGGGGACCCATCGCATGTGTTGGACTTCAGTATAGTTCAGTTGGATGATGACTTGACTTATGATGTGGAGCCTGTAGCCATTTTGGGTCGACAGGTGCGGAGATTGAGGTCTAAGGATATAGCGTCACTGAAGGTGCAGTGGAGAGGTCGGCCCGTGGAGGAGGCCACTTGGGAGACCGAGCGGGAGATGCGGAGCAGATATCCTCACTTATTTGAGACTCCATGTATGTTTCTTGACCCGCTCGAGGACGAGCGTTTGTTTTAGTTGGGGAGAATGTGACGACCCGGCCCGTCGTCACGTGAGTTACCGCCCCGTTTTCCCCTTATTGTGTTGCTTCATGTTTCAATATCGGTATTAGAGTTGATCGGGTGTAATTGAATTGGTTTTGGTTGAAAATAAGGCACATAGCCTCTAGAAGTAAGCTTGTTTTAGAAAAGTCAACCGGAAGTTGACTATGTGGTTAGAGGGCTCGGATGTGAATTCCGGTGGTTTGGTTAGCTTCGGGGGATGATTTGGGACTTAGGAGTGAAGTCGGAACTGAATTTGGAAGTCCGGTGTAGAAATAGGCTTGAATTGGCGAAGTTGGAATTTTGGCGAATTTCGGTTGATAGGTGAGATTTTGATCGAGGGTCGGAATGGAATTCCGAGAGTTGCAGTAGCTCCGTAGGGTGATTTTGGATATGTCTGCAAATTTTCAGGTCATTCGGACGTCGTTTGGTCGGGTTTTTTATCGAATGCGTATTGCGGAAGTTTTTAAGAAACTTAGGCTTGAATCCGATGTAAATTAATGGTTTTAGTGTTGTTTGACGTGTTTTTGAGGTATTGGAGCAAGTTTGAATAAGGTTTTAGGATGTGTTGGTGTTTT
>NW_017702410.1:0-1682 GCF_001879085.1 Nicotiana attenuata | reverse complement strand
CCTTCTGCAGTCACATTATCATTCCTAACTACTTGTCTCTATCTGGAAAGCATTATTTCTATCTCTCGTGTAATTAATTGGTCTTAATTGGGAAGAAGTTAGATATCCTATGTTTAGTCGATACCTCCTTAATTGTAATTATTTGATCCATGTTAACTTCCTTGTTGTAGAACTGAGTATTATGGAATCATTGTTTCGTATTATTTCTCCTTTGTTGAGTTGTCCTTATTGCGCTTAGTATTTCCCTGTTACAGTTATTTCCTTGTACGTTAGTTGTACCGTCTTTTGGTGAACGGAATCTCTTGAGTTGATTCTCCTGCTTTGTTCCTGTATATATTGTCATTTGTTGATATTGTGATGCACGAGGTTTCTGCCGTGCGGTTGTTGATACTATGATGCACGAGGTTTCTACTGTATGATTGTGAATATTGTGATGCACGAGGTTTCTGCCATGCGATTGATTTTGAAGGGTTGCACGAGGTCTTTGCCGTGCTGTTGTTGTTATTGATGTTTTGCACATGCGGCGTAATAAGGCGGGATATGTTATATGCTTATATGTGGGTTGCGCATGTGGCGGAATAAGGAGGGAGCATTGTGATGCACGTGTGGCGAAATAAGGCGGTCCTTATTATGTTATTAATTGCACACGTGGCGAAATAAGGTGGGCTATGTCAGAGGATGATTGTAGAGAATTGTGACGGCCTGTGGAGGCATCCCTATTTGTTTAATAATGTGATTGTGGGTTGCTTACCGGTATGATCTTTATCGCTTGGAAGTTATGAGGAAACATTCGTACGTGCGGTCCGTTCTCCTTTTCAATGTTTTCTGTTGGTAGAATTCTTGTTAAAAACACTTGCACAAGCATATACGTAGCTGAACACTCCTTTTAGAGATGAATTCCTCCTGATTTTGCTAAGGGTGGAGGTACACCCCCGTTTATCCATTATATTTGTGAGAGTGGCCCTAGTTAGCCAGTTAGTTGTCGGTACGACCATGAGATTGATGGGGCATAGGATGCCAATTGTTAGATTTCAGATGTTGGGTCTTCACGAGTTGTGGTTTGTCCGAGACCTGGCGAAATTGTGGAAGAGTTAGATAAGACCTTTGTGAACATCATTGTAGGATATGAGTTATTGACTTGTTTTCCCATTTCTGTGTTGTGACCTTAGGATTTGGATTGTGATTCTGCCGTCATTTCCTATCCTCATTTATTATATTCTCGTTGTTACTTGTTGTATTTTTCCCTTATTGTGATTTGTAGCATTCTTGGTCATTCATGCAGTCTTTACATATTTATATGTCATTTCCATTATTCCTATGATTATACTGTTTATTGACCGGTAGGTGCCTTGACTGTTCCTCGTCACTACTCCACCGAGGTTAGTCTTGATACTTACTGGGCACCGCCGTGGTGTGCTCATGCTACTCTTCTGCACATTTTTGTTGTGCAGATACAGGTACTCCCACTCAGTTCTGTCAGCCTTGGAAGGAGGCGTATCAGTAGAGACTTCGAGGTATATCTGCTACGTCTGCAGACCGAGGAGTCCCTTTCCAGTTTTCTGTAATAAGTATAGCTCTTTCAGCATTTCTCCTTTGTATAGGTATTCTTGAGTCAGAGCCTCTTATGTATCCCTTAGCTTGTGATTTGTGAGTTTCCAGGTTTTGGGAATTGTTTTAGACTT
>NW_017702409.1:0-1682 GCF_001879085.1 Nicotiana attenuata | reverse complement strand
CCTTCCCGCTACCCAAACACTATCAATCCTTTGTAAACCCTTTGAGCCGGTTACTCTTCTTTGATCACCCTCTTTGGAACCCGGAAGTACGAAAAGAAAAGGAAAAGAAAAAGAAAAGAAAAAAAAGAGAAAAAAAAAAGAGAGAAAAAGAAAAAGAAAAAAGAAAAAATATATATGAAAAAAAAAGGGAAAAAGAAAATATGATGAAAAGAAAAAGAAAAAGAAAACAAAAACAAAAACAACAACAAAAAAAAAAAAAAAAAGCACAAAACAAAAGTTGTCTGAACTACGTTTGACTTGATCCCGAAAGGGTACGTAGGCAGCCTCTCTCTGGGGTTCAGTCACACCAAAGCAAAAATCCCAATTTCCCCAAAAGATGAAACTGGGGCAGATGATATAATGGTTCGGCCATGAATCCGCCAAAATGGTTCCAAAGTTGTACTTCCGTCCAGAATCCTTTTTACCCAAAACCTTGTCCATGTCCTTCCGATCAATTGGCAAAGGCATGGGAATTGAAAAGCAACATTGTTGGAAGCTGGTATAGTCCAAATTGAGAGAAATAAAATGAGAGAGTCTTATCGGTGAAAACCTTCGGGCACCATAAGGCGATGGCGAGTAGAGAAACTGAAAATGAGAGAGTTCGCTTAGTGAAAACTCGCAAAGAGCATTATCGAGCGACGGTGAGAAGAGAAATGAGAGAGGTCGATTGGCGAAAACCCGCAAAGGGCGCTGTCGGCCGAAAAGAAGACATCTCGCCACTAAAGGAGTCCTGGCAAGGTTCCCTGGTTTTGAAATACTGATTAATGGGTTCACGAGAAGCCGAAAAGTTTGTGTGGGTCGGGCGTCCAGTCCAAGAAGCATGTCATGATCATTTGAAGCCAGCATGCACACCCCAGATAAGTCCTTCTTTTCCCCGAAAGGGATGCTTCTCTTTAAACACATGACTGCCTTTCTGCATACTTCTCTTTGAATCCCTTTCGGTTTAACTCTGATTCCGTAACTAGTACAAAGAAAAGGTGGCAGGACCGGTTTCACAGGGCTCCGCCTGGTCAGAATCGAAGAAACACCCAGCCTCAGCGAGTGCGTCAGGCCAATCTCGACTGACCATAGTGGTTGATGCTTTCGAATCAAGAACATTGGAAAAGAAAGGAAGTCAAAGGCAAAGGTCCCAAAGGCATAATAAAGTGAAAAGGCTAGAGACCACACGGGCGAGGCATCATGAAGTCCTAAGGCTGGACCCGGTCAGTTTGAAAAGAGATTCACCCTCAAGGCGAACCAACAGCAAAGTTCTCAACGGAAATGGGGCCGGGATCAAGCAATTAGGATGATCAAGGCCACAAAAACCAACCACCGTTTCAAACTAACAAATTGTTCTTTGTTGAAAACAGGTTTAATTCAAAGCAACCGTGCAAGAAGCAGGTGCAGTCCAAAAAGAAATGAAATGCGCAAGCGCTGAAACAGCTTTGCAGCAGGAAAACGACCAAAAAGGAAGTTTCCCCTCCCCAAGTTCTTTCATGTGTTTTGCTAAATAAAAGGAAAACATAAAAGAGGAAAACAAAAGAAGAAGAAAGAAGAAAAGAAATAAAAATGAAAATTCCAAAGAAAAACAAATCATGGTAGCATAGGATCCCATTCCTTAAATATCCCGGCCAAAAAACCGAGGATCTCCCGGCCAAAAAACC
>NW_017702408.1:0-1682 GCF_001879085.1 Nicotiana attenuata | reverse complement strand
AGTAGTATTAGTCTAATCACTCCCCGGTTGCCTAGACCGGGTGAGGGCTGAATGTAGATGGGAAGGGAAAGACCTGGTCGCCCCTTCCCGTGACGAGTCGATTATGACTCACGTTGAAGGATATCTTAGTGTATATACATATCCCTTCACCTTAGGCCCCCTAGAACCCATCATAGTGGAGTTCTGCCGGCGGTACGAGGTGACCTTAGGTCAGATCCACCCCTCGATGTGGCGGATCGTACACCTCTTTCGGTTTTTTGTTGAGAGAGTCGAGGGCGATTTCCCCTTTACCCTCGATCATCTTCTTTGACTATACAGCCCCCGAATATTTCGAGGGGGATTAATAAAACTGGCCCGCCGGGCTAGCAAACCCCCATTCTCCAGCATCGATGAAGACAAAGATCGAGGCTGGATGAGCAGGTTTGTCCGGATCAGGACGTCCGACCTGATTCCGGCCGATTGCATGCCATTTCCGGAGAGGTGGAACCTCAAACGTAAGTATTTTCTCACTGTTCATCTTTTAGAGTGTGTTTTCCTCAACTTCTTCCTGAAACCCCCTTTTCTTGTGCAGCGGTGACCCAAACTCCAGCTGCCGTCAAGGATCTGGCCGGCTGGGTAAACAAGATAGTGGCCCAGCGGCCATATTCTGAGCGAAACTGGAAGGAAATCTCCAAAGGTCGGTGGGAGGCGAAAAACCATGGTAAGCCTTCTTTTTGACCGGTAGCGCATTTTTTCCTGTATATCGGGAATGCATCATAACCCTCGTGTTTTGCAGGCTTGCCCAAGGACGCGGAGATGAGGTCTTCAATACTATGCCCCCTTCCGGTTCCGGGAGAAAATAAAAGGCCCGGGGAGTCCGGTACGGACGAGCCTCAAAGGAAGGCTAAGCGGACAAAAAGGGCCGCCCGCAAACCAAAAAGCCAAATCGTCTTGTCCTCCGAGGAAGAGGATGACAAAGAGGATGACGATGAGGAGCAGCCGGAGCTCGTCCGCCACCGATCCATTCGATCGGACCCTGAGCCGGTGGTCGATCCAGTTGAGGCTCCTCCCGAGGACGTGAGGGTTGAGGATGCTAGTGAACCCTCGGCCCCTGCGCGGGCATCCTCGGGTACCGATCACCCGGTTACGTCCCCCCCATCTTCCTCGACTTGGGGGCAGCTGCCGGACGACATCCCGATGATGGGAGGTAGCTTCGAGACCTTTTTTGATGGGGTACCCTCCGCCAACACTTTCGGGCTCGAAATCCCCCGGAAAGACCTTCAGGCCGAATCAAGTGGGACTTCGGCCGTCAACAAGCTTGTTGATAGGTTTCCAGCTCCGAGCCTGGACCCGGACTGTAACAGGATAGTAACTTTTGCTATCCCCAAAGACGTCCGGGCTCTGGGGCCCCCGGTCGGGGTTGCAAGCTATCTTCATCACTTGATGACGGAGGAAGACCGGGCTGCAACCGAGGCTGTAGATTGGACATGCCTTTTCAACGAAGCCCAGCAGGCGCAGCTCATGGTATTTGCTTCTTCCTTTATTTCTAATATTTTTGCCTTGTGACTCAGTACTGACTCTTTAGACTTTTCTTTGCAGGCATCGGTGCTATATCACTCGATGTTCCTCCGGATCAAGGACAAAATGGAGACGGAGCGAGAGAGGCGCCGGGTCCTTGAAGAAAAGCTGCTAGAAAGCCGGAC
>NW_017702407.1:0-1683 GCF_001879085.1 Nicotiana attenuata | reverse complement strand
ATTGCATATAAAGGCTATTATAGCCTATTTTACGATTAATAGTGTTTTATAATTGTAAAATTAGTTCTAATATTTTTAAATTAATACATATGTATTATTAATTGGTTTAGCATCTTCAATTTTCTTCTAAAATCATTTTCACTATTTTTATAAAATAACAGGGGAAAAACTGGCTATTTCAATTTTGGCCACATTTCATTTCAATTATAGCCTCAATTTCATTTTAATCTTAAACCCAATTGGCCCCAATCCTAATGCCCAATTGGGCCAGCCCAATTCCAATTTAACCCAACCCCTGACCCATTAAACTAAACCCGCCCGGGATCCCTTTAAATCCAGGTCGTTGATCCTTTTGATCAACGGCCACAAATAACCCTTTCGTTTTTAATTCCAAACGACCTAACCCTAACCCTCATTTCTCTCAGACAGCCGCCCCCAAACTCTCTCCTTCTCTCAAATGCTCCCTAGCACTCGAAACCCTAATCGCCTCCGCCGTCTTCTCCGAGCAATCTCATCGGAGTCCATGGCTTCTCCGGCCATGGACATCCTGTGCTTACCTTCCTTTCCCCCAAACCGTGGTTGTTCGAGATTTTGAGGCCTGACCTCGATAAAGTCCGTTCAGATCCGTTGTAGATCTGTGGTTCTATGGCTTCTCCGGCCATGTCTCGGTGTGTTCGAGCTTTAAGAGCCTAGCTATGGCTCAGATCTGTTCGAGACCAGACCCTTTCCACGCCTTTTCATTTCTAGGGTTTCTCAGAAACCTTAAACTATTCGAGGTTCTTTCTTTGTTTATTTTCCTAGATCTGTGTTGAACCTATGCTATATTTGACGTTTTGAGTGTTTTCCCCAAATTTCCTTTTCAAAATCGTTGGTTTTTCAAAATTAGGGTTTCTGAAAGTCTTTCGATTCTTGTTGTTCTTTTCTTTTAGATGTTTGTCTGTATTATGCTCGTATGTTTTCCTCCTCTATTACGCATGTATTGTCTTTCTACTTTTATATGTATGCTCACGTGATTAGTCTGTTTTTCTCACTCTTCTACCATGCATATTTACTACTGAGTTTCTCGATTGTTTGCTTTATATGCAAGAAGCTCCTCTTCCAAGGGTTTTGGTGGTTGCTTGATTGATTTTGGATCCCTTTGATAGGGTCTTGATTGATTGCCACTGATTTTCTTTGGTTAAGCCCTATTTACCTATTTCTGGTTTGGTTCATTCGATTTAAACTTAGTACTTTGATTTTGTTAATTGTTTGATTGATTCCCTTTCCTTTCTCTTTACAAATCAAGTACTATTGAAACCTTTCCTTAAATATGCCTCGTGTATTTTCCCTTCATATGCTACTGTGAAGGATTTTATTCAAATTTCCTTTCCTTGTTTACACTTTTCCGTTTGAAATTAAATCCCTTGACTAAAGGGAGAATATTTGAGACTGGTTTTTTTTAAAAGGGTTTTCTTACCTTTCTTGTTTACTTCTCTACACTATAAAGGAGGCTACCCTTCTACACGTTTACACACGAACACAGAATACCATCTGAGTTCACAATTCCCTTTCACTCTCTCTTTCTGATACTCACACTGCTGTGGACTTTGCTCGCTTTCTTCTGCATTCTTTACTTCTATACCGGTATGTTTCAATTAGTTTATACGCCCCAAGAACAATGTGTTTAATTCTGTCCACATGTTT
>NW_017702406.1:0-1683 GCF_001879085.1 Nicotiana attenuata | reverse complement strand
ATTAAGTAGAGAATTGTATTTTCTTTTAGGTTGGCTTTAAAATAAATGAGACGAGCCTCGCCAAATATTACACACAAATTACGGGGCCCTCAATAAATATTATATTAATTTTTAGACTTCGGGATGGGCCGTTTAGCGAATTTCACGGCCTTCCCCCAAAATAATAACGCGTTAGTCTCTTCAGGCGCGCCTTTAATAATATTACATTCCTAAATTCGGGTGCACATTTATGTGACCCAAATCCAAATCTCAACAAAATCGAAATGTGTTGACAACCACGGGTGCACTGGTGCGACGTGGTTCGAGACGCATTTTTACGACGTTGCAATTCTTATTAAAAATAAAATAAAAGCGGTTTACCATTAAAAGCACATAAGCTAGAATACGTTGTGAAATCAGATAAAATCAAATACAACAGTTGAGTGACCGTGCTAGAACCACGGAACCCGGGAATGCCTAACACCTTCTCCCGGGTTAACAGAATTCCTTACTCGGATTTCTGGTTCGCGGACTGTTAACAGAGTCATAATTTCCTCGGATCGGGATTCAACCGGTGACTTGGGACACCATTAATCTCCCAAGTGGCGACTCTGAATATTAATAATAAATCCCATTCCGATTGTCCTTTAAGTGGAAAAACTCCTTTACGCTCTCACAGGTGTAGGAAAAAGGAGGTGTGACACAATCTTCGAAGTCCTCATACTGTTCATAGGCGATGGTCCGCTTTAGTCTGTGTGTGGTGGCAAGCTTGACGTGATTGATCGCTGACTCGTCGCCGCCTCCGACGATCATGTTTATCGTGCGCGCTGGGGAAGGTGGCTTCGGCGGCCCGTGGAGTTGTTCCCGTCCGCGTGCAAAGTTGATTTTTCCTTTGTCACTGAGTAGCTCCCTCAGGTATCCCTGGTTCAGCATCCTGACCACCTCTTGCCGTAGGCCTATGCAGTCTTCGGTTTTGTGTCCTCGTTCCTGATGGAACTCACATAGGGCGTTTGATTTCCTTGTGGCGGGGTCTGATTTCATCTTCTGCAGCCAATGCACCTTGGTGCCTAGCTTCTCCAGTGCGTACACTATCTCTGAAGGAGATACACAAAAGTTATGGGCAGTTAATAAAGGGGGCGTACCTCTTTCGTTTTGCTGTGGGGCGACGTGTCACTGTAGTGCGTCTGTATGCCTTGGTGGCGGATGGGAGGATCTGGTGTATGGCTGGTGTCGATCTCTGTTGGAGCGGGGGAGTTGTTCCCGTCGACCTTCGTTCCGTCAATCTCTCCTTGTTTCTGAGTGTATTGCTGTTAGCCGTTGGGTCGGCCCATTAAGATCATCCTCGTCCGCTCGTACCTCGGCGCAATAGGCGTTGTGGATTTCCTCCCATGTGGTAGGGGGATATTTCATGAGGCGGCTCAGCAGCTTCTTGGTTGCCCTCGAACCATCTCTGCTTAGCCCGTTCTGGAAAGCGGCGACTGCCATACCTTCCGATACGTTTGGTGTCATCTTTACCCTGTTAAACCTTGCCAGGAAGTCCCTAAGTCCTTCTCCTGCGTTTTGCCTGATCGGCGAAGATGTCGTTGACCCTGGCCTCCGCTTTCTCGCGCCTGCATGGCTGTGACGATTATCCGCATTTCCTGAACGTTGATATTGCCTTAGCCGGTAGCTGAGAGTCCATGTTAACGGCCCCTCCTGTCTAAC
>NW_017702405.1:0-1683 GCF_001879085.1 Nicotiana attenuata | reverse complement strand
GGATCTCCCAGGATACCGTCCTGTAGTCCCCAAATATAAATATCCAGTGGATCTCCCGGGTGCAGTCCCGTAGTCCAACTCATAAATGCCCGGGGATCTACCGGAATCCCAATCCGTAGTCCCAAATGTAAATACCCAGTACTGGGGGAATCTACCGGGTGCATTCCCGTAGTTCCATATAACTGTGCAGGGGGATCTCCCGGGAATCTAACCCGTAGTCCCAAATATAAATGTGCAGGGGGATCTCCCGGGAATCTAACCCGTAGTCCCAAATGTAAATATGCAGGGGGATCTCCCGGGAATCTAACCCGTAGTCCCAAATATAAATGTGCAGGGGGATCTCCCGGGAATCTAACCCGTAGTCCCAAATATAAACAGACCGCAACAACACGAAGAATATTCAAAACCATCCAACAACCCAATCACAAGGAAATTCTACACCAAGAGTATGAATGCACGGCAAAAAGAGAATCACAGGAAAAGCCAAGAAGCGCAATAACTTTAGCAAAACACCAAGACATAACAGGCACGTGATAACTACACCGACAACCACAACAATTTGGACACCTAGCATATTTACACGGGGTCATAGAGGAATTCACAATTTAGAGATAACAAAACGATAAGAAGAACAATCGCTTCAATTAAAACAAATAAGGCCAAGTAACAGGTAAGAATTAGAGGAAGGCTAACAACATTGTGTGGAGCAAATAGAGGTAAATTATGCAATTAGGTAACTCAATCACAACTTGAGCCAATGCTCTGCAATGTTCAACAATTCTATTCTCAATTTGAGCCAATGCTCTATAACGTTCAACAACTCAATTCTCAATTTGAGCCAATGCTCTACAATGTTCAACTAACAATAATACTTCCACAAGTCATATTCCTCAATAGAAATTATCATATAGAGCATATACAATACGAAACGGGATCACATTAATCAAAGTATAAGACTCACGGGCATGCTGACACCAACGTATGGATACTCGTCACCATGCCTATACGTCGTACTCAACAAATAACACATAACAAATAGGACACAACTCCTAATCCCTCAAGCTAAGGTTAGACCTAACACTTACCTCGCTTTGCTACCAATTCAAAATTCCAGCAAGCCTTTGCCTCGCGAATTCGTCCGAAGCTTCAAATCTAGTCATAATAATTCGATATAGTCAACGAAAATTATAGAATCAATTTCATAGGAAGCTACTACATTTTTTTCGATAAAATCCGAAATTTAAGTAAAACTTCGCTCGTGGGGCCCACGTCATGAATCCCGGAAGAACTTACGAAATCCGAATACTCGTTCCGATACGAGTTCAACCATGCAAAAATTATTGAATTACGACATCGGATTGCCTTTCAAATCCTCAATTAAAGT
Source organism: Nicotiana attenuata (assembly GCF_001879085.1). Classification (NCBI taxonomy): domain Eukaryota; kingdom Viridiplantae; phylum Streptophyta; class Magnoliopsida; order Solanales; family Solanaceae; genus Nicotiana; species Nicotiana attenuata. The sequence continues at coordinate 299 of NW_017702405.1, read as the reverse complement.
TTTGAAGATTTCACCTTTTTTTTTTAAACCCAATCTTTACCTATTTGAACTCAACAATCTTCCCATAACCTTATTGTTACAAGCATGTATAACTAATACTCAAACATCCATGAATCATCTTACTAATTACCCATTTCTAGTTAGATTTCGAAATTTAAGAATTGGGAAAAAAGAAATTCTTAACCTCTTTGATGAAGAACTTGAGGGATTTCAAGGTTTGGACAAGATTTTGATGACCAAAACACTTAATGCTTCTTTCTCTCTCTAAAAAATGCTCTCCCCTCTCTCTAAAACACCAG
>NW_017702404.1:0-1683 GCF_001879085.1 Nicotiana attenuata | reverse complement strand
ATTCGCTGTCGTCTTGCAATGTGGCCCATGGCCAAAAGTGTGACATCATATGTTCAGAGTCCCTTAGTTGCAAGTTTGTACGTAAGGATAGGTGAGGCACTGGGTGCCGGTCTCGCCCCCCAAGTTCGGGGCGTGACAAAAGTGGTATCAGAGCAGTTCTATCCCAGGGAGTCTACAAGCCGTGTCTAGTAGAGTCTTGTTTATGGGTATGTCGTGCACTACACTAATAAGCAGGAGGCTACAGGGCATTTAGGATTGTCAGTCTTTCTTCTTACTCTAGATCGTGTGGTAGAGCTCACTTATAAGAATTCAAATTTTGATTTTTTTTATTGTTCATAATAAGACGATACCTACTTCCGGAATGAAGGCTGGAAAGAGAGATAGTTGTGGACGAGTTGAGTCAGAGGAATTGGATTTTTGTATGATGCCTTCAATAATGTAAATGCGAGGTCCTTAGCAGACCATGGGTGTACTGAAGGGTGTAAGCTTCCTGATAAGAAGCCTTAAGGCAAGAATGCCCATCCATCTTAATTGTAAAGGACAATGAGAGATTAAGAAGATAAGTACAAGTTTCTGCAAGTAAAAGGAGCAAGGTGAAAAACGGTACGAGGTACCCAGTTAATGAAAGTTAACAGCGTTTATAATTGAGGTAGAGGAACATGAGCTTTTTGAGTTATATTCAACAGTAACAGAGGTATGTACAATTGGCCGTACCCATCTCAGTTATGCCCTATGGGGGCTAACAGGTGTAGTTTAAGAAAAGGACGGAACAACATGACCTGGCTAGGGTTAGAGTAAACCAAAATGGTGAATGGATTGTTTGTGTTAGTTGACATTTCCAAGGGATATTGCAAGCTTGCTAGTAGATCTCCTCGTGAGACACCTAGACGGTGGACCCTAAAATATTAAAGCTAGATATGGGCACTGGAAGCCTTGAAGGAAAAAATATTACCTTAGTATTGCTCCCGCCCCCAGTAAAGAAAGAATGTTAGGCAATTGATAGAGCCAAGGGATGGAGCAAGGGGAGCCAAAAGCAAAAGAATATTTTGTCCGAGTTTTTAGAGTAAAGCAGTAGACATAGATATTTAGTGGGAGATAAGAAGAGAGCTAATGAAGCATTAGGAGTAAGATATGATACACGGATGATAACAGTAGGTCAAAAAAAGATGACAGTATTACAGAGTTTACAGTCAAGTGAAGGGAAATACAAATGATGACAGGCCTTGAAACAATGAAAGAATATAGGCCATAAAGGCATACCCTCGTTTCGAGAAAAAAGTTCGCAACTCTAGCGCGATTATCAAGAGCAAAAGTTAGACCCTAGAGAAATAGAACTAATATGGACTGGTGAATCAAATAAACTAAATGTGAATTAGGGGCTGAGTGATTTGATAATAGTCAGCATCACGAGAATTTCAGATCGCGTTCCGGCAGTAATAGGACAGACAACAGAAGAAGATTCATGAGAAATTCAGAGAATGGTTATTCAGGAAGACGTTTCCCTAAAGCAAGCAATGTTAGAAAAGTTAAGCTTAAGGGACTGTATGTACCAGTTACATTAAGTGTCACCCTCGCGAGTAAGGGAATTTGTCATCCTTGGTACAGAAGGATTGCCGCAAGGCAAGTAAGGATCATTGATGTCGAGAAACGACGCCAAAGATGAAGAGGTAAAAACATCTATAG
>NW_017702403.1:0-1683 GCF_001879085.1 Nicotiana attenuata | reverse complement strand
TTTTGTTTGGCCGAGGACGGAGTCTTATATAAAAGAACCTTCGGAGGACCACTCGCCATATGCCTTGGCCCCGGAGACACAGAGTACGATTGAGGGAAATCCACGAAGGGTCATGTGGCAACCATTCGGGCGCGGATGCGTTGGTCCGAAAAATAATTCGAGCTGGATACTATTGGGTCAACATGGAACAGGATGTAAGGGAATTTGTACGAAGATGCGACAGGTGTCAAAGGCATGCGCCATTCATCCATCAGCCTGCTGAGCTGCTGCATTCGGTCATCTCCCCATGGCCTTTCATGAAGTGGGGAATGGACATAGTGGGCCCGCTTCCTCGAGCTCCAGGTAAGGCTCAATTTATTCTTTTGGTTACTGACTATTTCTCCAAATGGGTTGAAGCGCAGGCTTACGAAAAGGTTCGAGAGAAAGAAGTAATCGACTTCCTTTGGGACCACGTCGTGTGTCGGTTCGGGATGCCTTCCGAAATAGTATGTGACAATGGGAAACAGTTCGTTGGGAGCAAGGTATCAAGATTCTTCGAGGATAACAAGATCAAGAGGGTATTGTCAACCCCGTACCATCCCACCGGAAACGGGCAGGCTGAGTCGACCAACAAGACCATCGTTCAGAACCTAAAGAAAAGGTTACAAGACGCAAAAGGAAAATGGAGAGAAATGCTGCCCGAAATCCTGTGGGCCTACCGGACAACCGAAAGGACTAGTACCGGTGCCACTCCTTTCTCTTTGGTTTACGGAGCCGAGGCCTTGATCCCAGTCGAGGTGGGCGAACCCAGCGCAAGATTCCGGTATGCAACCGAGGTTACCAACCAAGAAGCGATGCTCACCAGCTTGGATCTTTTAGACGAAAGGAGAGAGGCCGCACTAGTTAGGATGGCAGCTCAGAAACAAAAGATCGAAAGATATTATAACCGAAGGGCTCGTCTTCGACACTTCAATATAGGGGACTTGGTACTAAGAAAGGTCACCCTCAACACTCGAGACCCTAACGAAGGGAAATTAGGACCAAACTGGGAAGGCCCTTACACCATTTTGAAGGTAACCGGAAAGGGTTCGTACAAGTTAAGAACGATGGATGGGAAAGAACTACCCAATAACTGGAATATAGGCCACTTGAAGAGATACTACTGCTAAAGGTAAGTCTTCTTTCTTCTTCGCTTCCATAAATTTTTTGAGACTTGTCCGATCCTAACCCGTGCAGGTCGATGATCGGTCGCTAAGATAAGTTCGGACATCGGAGAGACTGAAAGCACGAGCTGCACTCTTTTTTCCTTCGACCGTTTTTGTCCCAACTCGGGTTTTTCGGCAAGGTTTTTAACGAGGCAGCAAGAACATCGTGCTACTACAAAGGTATCCAAGGGTAAATCATTGTATACTAGATCGCCCTCCGAAGAAGGCGAAGGTCAATAAGAATAAATGTAAGGGTCAAACGGCCAAAGCGAGCCGTGCCCAACTAGCCTGACCTAATCCGCCCGGATCAGTATGATGTATTGACTATTACTGCAATAGCAAAGACTATCTGATGCATATTCACATCATAACCTAAAAGATTTTGTTCGACTCTTCGGTATGCTTTCAAGTCCGATCTCATAAGACCTCCTCGAGGCATATTCGAACATAAGACCTCCTCGAGGCACATTCGAACATAAGACCTCCTCGAGGCATATTC
>NW_017702402.1:0-1683 GCF_001879085.1 Nicotiana attenuata | reverse complement strand
GGGTGAGAGATGGCTAAAGTTATTAGGGATTGTTTGCTTGAATGGAAATTAGACAAGGTTTTCACTATTACCGTGGACAATGCTTCTTCAAATGACGTCACAGTTAAGAATTGTCTAAACAGTTAGATATGTGGAAAACTAATATGATGAGTGGTAAACATCTTCATGTGAGATGCATGGCTCATATACTAAATCTAATTGTGCAAGATGGTTTGAAAGAACTTGATGCTTCTGTGACACGTGTTAGAAATGTTGTGAGGTATGTGAGATCTTCGCCTGCAAGGACCTTAAAGTTTAAACAGTGTTGTCCACGTGTAAAGGTAGAATGTACCAAAACATTGTGTTTGGATGTTCCTACTAGGTGGAATTCCACCTATTTGATGTTGGACACGGCACAAAACTTTGAAATGGCCTTTGACAAGTTTCATCTTTTTGATGATGGATTTTCTGCTTATCAATGTTCTCATGTTTGTGAAGATGGTAGTAGTGCAGGTCCTCTTGATTCTGATGATTGGGTGAATGTGATAGAGTTTCTTGCAAGATTTCACGAGCTAACTAAAAAAGTTTCAGGTTCACGTTATGTCACTTGTAATTCTCATTTTGAGGATGTATCTGAACTTTATTGTCATTTGAAAATGTGTTTAGCTAGTGAGGATGAGCATTTGGGAAAAATGGCTGAGCGAATGCAAGAAAAGTTCAAGAAGTATTGGGGTGAGCCTGAAAAGATGAATAAAATGATTTTTATTGCTTCTGTGTTGGATCCACGTAACAAATTTGAATATCTTGAGGGAGCACTTGAAGAACTTTTTGGGGAGGAAAAAGGAAAGAAAATAAATGCTGAGGTGTATGCTTATATGAATTCTTTGTTTGGAGAGTATCTAAAAAAATATTCAACTGGATCTTTTCCTTAATCTCCATCTAGATCTACTTCATCTAGCAACACATCTAATACATCTAGTGGTAGTGTTATAAGTGCATCAAAAATAAGGACTAAGCTTAGCTTGAAGAAACAAAAGGAAGACAATGGGGGTGGGGGTGCTAAATCGGAGTTGGATAAATACATTAGTGAAGAACAAGAACCTTTTAGTGAAGACTTTGATATCTTGAGTTGGTGGAAAACACATGCTCCTAGATTTCCTATTCTTTCGGAGTTGGCTCGTGATGTGTTGGCCATTCCAATTTCTAGTGTGGCGTCGGAATGCGCATTTAGCACCGGTGGCCGTATTCTTGATTCATTTAGGAGTTCATTGACTCCTAAATGTGTGCAAGCTCTTATTTGTGTTCAAGATTGGCTTAGAGAAGAGAACAATCCTATTAGTGTCGAAGAAGACTTGAAGTATCTTGAGGAACTCGAGCTTGGTAAGCTTTAATATTTTGCGTGTATTTTAGTTCAAAATAATATATCATGCTTTTTCATTTGTATGACATATTTGGTCGAATTATCTATAGATATGGAAAATAATGGAAGCACTACTAGCATTGTTTGATGTATAGTTGCAACTTGCATCTTGAGTGGTAAGTTTAATACTCTATTTGTTTGGTGATATACTTAATACTTTTGTAGTTTTGTTTTGTTATCATCAAAATATTATATTCTAACTTATGATTTATATTTTTTTTAGGTTCAAGCATTGTGGTCAAGTCTATAATGTGTAGTTGCAACAGTGTTGACTGTTTGCATCT
>NW_017702401.1:0-1684 GCF_001879085.1 Nicotiana attenuata | reverse complement strand
CCCCTCCCTCCTAAGTGTTTAATTTCTACATTCTTTTCTTTTATTTGCATATATATGTATTGAACTGCACAGTTTGGTTTGGTAGTCCTGTCTAGCCTCGTCACTACTTCGCCGGGGTTAGGCCAGGCACTTACCATCACATGGGGTTGGTTGTGCTGATGCTACACTTCTGTGCTCTTTTGCACAGATCACGGTACCGGAGTAGCTTTTGGACCACAGCAGTATTTGACTGGGAGTTGACTTCAGTCCAGGGACATTCGAGGTAGCCTTGCTGACGTCCGCAGGCCGAAGTCCCTTCCTATTTTATTTAGTTTGTTATCACTTGTACCGAAGCAAACAGTATTGTACCTTGTTCAGACCTTGTATGTAGTACTCTATAGACGTTCGTGAGTTAGTGACTCCAGTCTTGGGTAGAGGTTGAAATTGAATTTCCGCAATTGTTTTTAGTTTATTTATACATAAGACTTCCGCTTTAATTTAAATGACTCGTTTTATTTATATTGTTGAGATGTTATCGGACAATGTTTTAATACTTGGCTTGTCTAGCTCTGATTAGTAGGCGCCATCACGACTCCTGAGGGTGGGAAATCCGGATCGTGACATGCAAGAATACCTTTTAAGTTCCAGCGAAGATAATTTTCAATTGTTGTATCTTTTGCCATGACAATTAATAAAAGTCAAGGCCAGTCATTGTCTCATGTGGGATTATTTTTGAAGAAGCCAGTATTTACTCATGGACAACTGTATGTTGCTCTTTCACGCGTGACGAGTAGAAAAGGGTTGAAGATTTTAGTTTATGATGATGATGGCCAAATAACGAATGAAGTTAGCAATGTGGTGTGTAAAGAAGTTTTCCGTAATTTGGTTTGAGATGAATCTAGACATGATGGAATTATCAGGTATGTACAATATCTTTTTCTGATTTCTATAATTGCTGTATCAATGGAGTAAATATTACTGTTTGCACAATTTGGGATTAGAAAAGGATTGATTTATGAAACAGACCTTTGGCTTCGTCTGTGTCTTTAGTTAGGATAGTCTGATGTTTTGTTATTTTTCTTTTATTCCAGATGAAGTTGTATTTTCATACAGCAAGGCTTATTTCATTGCTATTTGGTAATGGTGTTACTGGGTTATTGTTGTTGTTGTTGTTGTTTCAAGTTTGAACACCGAGAATTCCTGACTTAGCGAATCAGAATAAAGGTAAAAATCTAACTATGCATGAACCACAAGATACATTCATACGAAAGAACCTAAAGATACGATAGGAGTATGATAATCTGGCAAACACTGGAATCAAGAACATCTAGGGTCTGATGACCATTAAGTTATTTGATGATCAAGGGACACATTTATGACTTGTATGAGTAAAAAATTCTAAGAAAGACATTGGAGTTAATGAGTATTGACTTATTTCTAAAACTGGTTTTAGCATAACTCCATCTACGTAATTACATAGAAACAAAAAAAAATATGTTATTTCTTTGAGAAGAAAATAATCAATCAATCAAAACAAAGTGGTGTATATTAGTATGTATTTTCCGAGGTGTGGGGTGTGTTGTCCAATATTTAGTGTATTTTCCAGTTAGTCTGCTTCCCTCCTTTGCTTCTTTTGTTATATATTTGTAGTTTCACTTGGCTCAATGAGGGCCAAACTCCAAGATAGCCAAATCTTATGGACGAT
>NW_017702400.1:0-1684 GCF_001879085.1 Nicotiana attenuata | reverse complement strand
GATACTTCCAAATCCCCTGTAATCGCGGTTAAAACTATATTGCTCTCATTCACAACGCAGCTTCCTCCTTCCCCAATCTCGGGTAAACCCTAACGCTTCATCTACATTGTACTGGCTTGTTTCTATAAGTAGTGTGGTTAGCATTTTTTTTTTGATTTTTCGCCATTTTTGCTTGTTCTCAACCTCTCGACTAACCAAATTGTATCTAATCAACAGTACCCAAGTCGTATTGTTACAATGTCTGAGAATACACCCCACAAGTTGATTACTAGAGGTATACCCACTAAACTTCTCAATTTCGATGGGCCCTCTTTCTCCTTGCAAATCACTCAAGGTGAATTGGACGCAGGTTTAGCCAAAGATATTGATTTGGAGAAGAGAACAAAAGCTCGACATGATAAATTCGAGAAATCAATGAAGGAGACAACACTTCCCATTCAGGAAAAGAGGAAAAACCATATCTCTGAAGCTTCATCTGTCAAGGGGAAGGAGGTTGAAGCATTTAAAACCTCAGATAAAGTTGAAGAAAAGGTAATTTTCTGATGAAATTCAACTGTATTATTCATGTATTCAGTTGTATTTATACGTATTTATATGTATTCTGATGTATTTTTATAGTTGTCTTTTTAAGTTTCTTTCAAGGTTCCCATCACTGTTTTTCCTTTTCAATTTCATTGTATTTATTTGTTGTTTTCAACAGTTTAAAGTTCCATTCTGTATTTAGTTGTATTCATATGTATTCATGTATGATAAATTAATGTCATTTGTGTTGTATCCAGTTGTTTTATATGTAATTAGCCTTGTCAGTGTATTTAGTTGTATTTATATGCTTTTATTCATGTCAAATGCCCGACAATGATGTTGATGCCTTGAAGATATCTTTGTTGTATTTCATACACACCTTCATTTTTTCATCCGAGAAAAACAATACAACCATACCAAGGCTACATTTTGACTTGGTAGAGAGTGGGCGCTATTCTGAATATCATTGGGGTTTAAACGCATTTGAGATGTTGACAAAATCGATTAGCAAGAAGATGGATGCTGTGAAGAAGTATTACAGGATAGCTGGGATGCCCCTAGCTATGCAAGTGTGGTTTTATGAGTGATGTTCTTCTGTTGATTCCAAAATTGCACTCCGAGTTGATGACGTGGTCCCTAGAATACTCAATTGGAGAACCACCGGAAATCAGCCAACCTTTTCTTATCTGATGAACGGCATATTCAATAACACCGGAAACATGGTAATATACAAATTGTATCACTGCTAGTTTAGATTTTATTAATAATTAATAGGCAGATGTTTGCATATAGAAGTATGCAGTTGCATTCTCATACATTTTTGATGCTTCAATACCTGCTGTAGTTTCTGCATTCAGTTGCAAAATACATTTATATACAAATACATACAGATAGAAATACTTGTATAATCAGCTGCATACAGATATTGATGCAGACAGCTGTATACATTTGGATACTAATGCTTACAGAAATAAATACTTGCATATAGATTCAGGATACATGTATACAAATGCATATGGACTAATAATCAGCTGCATAAACTTGTATACAAATCCATACAGATTCTGCATACAGTTGAATACATCTACTGCATACAATAATATTCATATTCACACAGCAATATACAGCTATTGTAACCTTCATTATTATTCTTCATACATAT
>NW_017702399.1:0-1684 GCF_001879085.1 Nicotiana attenuata | reverse complement strand
TTTTCCCAAATCTCATCACGCCCTTCATAGGCGACACTCGGAGCAATACCCGCTCACCAACCATAAATGCCACATCTCGAACCTTGCGGTCTGCATAACTCTTTTGCCTAGACTGAGCTGAATGAAGCCTATCCTGAATGATCTTGACCTTGTCCAAGGCCTCCTGAACCAAATCTGTACCCAGCAACCGAGCCTCTCCCGGCTCAAACCATCCAACCGGAGACCAACACCGCCTACCATATAAAGCCTCATAAGGAGCCATCTGGATGCTCGACTGGTAGCTGTTGTTGTAGGCAAACTCCGCTAAAGGCAAGAACTGATCCCACGAACCTCCAAAGTCAATAACACAAGCTCGAAGCATATCCTCTAGAATCTGAATAGTCCGCTCGGACTGACCGTCCGTCTGGGGATGAAATGCTGTGCTCAACTCAACCCGTGTGCCCAACTCTCGCTGAACTGCTCTCCAGAAGCGCGAGGTAAACTGCGTACCCCGGTCCGAAATGATAGATGCCGGCACACCATGAAGGCGAACAATCTCCCGGATATAAATCTCAGCTAATCTCTCAGAAGAATAGGAGACTGCCACAGGAATGAAATGCGTTGACTTGGTCAGCCTATCAACAATAACCCATATCGCATCGAACTTCTTCCGAGTCGACGGAAGCCCAGTAACAAAATCCATAGTAATCCGCTCCCACTTCCACTCGGGAAGCTCAATCCTCTAAAATAAACCACCAGGCCTCTGATGCTCGTACTTAACCTGCTGACAATTCAAATAACGAGCCACATATGCTACGATATCCTTCTTCATTCTACACCACCACTAATGCTGCCGCAAATCCTGATACATCTTCGCGGCGCCCGGATGAATAGAGTACCTGGAACTATGGGCCTCCTCCAAAATCAACTCTCGAAGCCCATCCACATTGGGCACACAAACTCGCCCCTGCAATCTCAAAACTCCATTCGCATCTAAGGTAACCTGCTTGGCACCTCCTCGCTGCACCCTGTCTCTAAGGACACACAAATGGGGATCATCAAGCTGCCGATCACGGATACGCTCCAATAATGAAGAACGAGCGACCGTGCAAGCTAACACATGACTGGGCTCAGAAACATCCAGTCTCACGAACTGGTTGGCTAAAGCCTGAACATCCAAAGCAAGCGGCCTCTGACTGACCGGAATATAAGCGAGACTGCCCATACTGGCTGACTTCCTACTCAAGGCATCGGCCACCACATTGGCCTTCCCCGGATGATAAAGAATGGTGACATCATAATCCTTCAACAACTCCAACCACCTCCTCTGCCTCAAATTCAACTCCTTCTGCTTGAACAAGTACTAAAGACTCTTGTGATCAGTGAACACCTCACACGCCACGCCAGACAAATAGTGCCTCCAAATCTTCAATGCGTGAACTATGGCCGCCAACTCTAGATCATGTACTGGATAGTTCTTCTCATGAATCTTCAACAGTCTCGAAGCATAGGCAATAACCTTGTCGTCCTACATCAACACTGCTCCAAGCCCAACACAGGAAGCATCACAATAAACTGTATAGGGCCCTGAACCTGTGGGCAAAACCAACACCGGTGCCGTAGTCAGAGCTGTCTTGAGCTTCTGAAAGCTCGCCTCACACTCATCCGACCATCTGAACTGGGCACCCTTCTGGGTCAATCTGGT
>NW_017702398.1:0-1684 GCF_001879085.1 Nicotiana attenuata | reverse complement strand
AATTCTTTTTTAATGAAATCTTCTTTACTTGAAATAGTTAATAAATAAAATAATATTTCTTAAGGAGATAATAGAATTGTCATATATAAATGTATGTGACCTTAGTATTTTTAATCAGGTGAACATTTGAATTATAAAATTATCAAAAAAATATTTTTTCTAGTTAAAAGTACTTATTGAAAAAATAATAATAACAATCAAGTAATGTATTTAATGAAGATAGTGAAGGTTGAATGGAAAGTGGGGTCCACCTAAAGAATTTAATAGCTTATGGGCACATTAGTTTTGGTTTTTCTAAAGAACCCACAACCAAACTTTTGAGCCTAGTACAAACAAACAATGCACTAATATATCTAAAATGACCATTATGCCCTTGGTCAACCTCTTCTTCTCTCTTAAGAATTTTAACAAGAAAATTTGTATTTTGTTCTAGTTGAATGATATAATATTATAAATAAACTAATATCTCGATCACTCTAAATACTAATCAAATTGACCTAAATGGATTCAACTTGGAGACTCTAATACCAAGTACTTCACTGCAGTCCTGAAGGAAAGAACACAAAGAAAACAGATCACAGAAATTACAAATGGCCTGGGTGAAAAACTAAATGATTCTGCAGATATAAAAAAGGAAATTCTGAATTTTTACAAGTCACTTATGGGTTCAACAGCAGCATCCCTTCCTGCTATAAATAGAGAGTACATGGCTAATGGCCCCTTACTATCTCAGCAGCAAAGACTGGATCTCTGTGCAGAAGTAACTGACCTTGAAATAGTGGAGAGTCTTAAAGCAATTGGAGATGATAAAGCCCCAGGAACAGATGGTTATAATGCTGTTTTTTTCAAGAAAACCTGGAGTATTATCAGCAGGCAAGTCACAGAAGCTATCAAGGAATTCTTTCTCACATCCAAGATGTATAAACCAATAAACTGTGCCACAATCACCTTGATACCTAAAGTTCCCAAACCCACCACTGTCAAGGAGTATAGACCTATTGCATGCTGCTCAGTGCTGTATAAAATGATTTCTAAAATCCTAGCTACTAGACTCCAAAAGGTCATGCCACATATCATTTGTGAAGCCCAAGCAGGCTTCATTCCTGGCAGGAAGATAGCTGATAATATTATCCTTGCTCATGAACTAGTCAAGTCCTATACTAGAGCCCACATATCCCCCAGATGTATGATCAAAATTGACCTCCAGAAAGCATATGATTCAGTAGAATGGATCTTCCTACAACAGGTGATGGAAGAGATTGGCTTTCCTACCAGATTCATTAATTGGATCATGGAGTGCATTACAACAGTTAGCTTTACTGTGCTCATCAATGGAGAAACTACAGAACCATTTGAAGCTGCAAAGGGGCTTAGGCAAGGAGACCCCATATCTCCTTTCCTGTTTGCAATAGTTATGGAGTATCTTAGTAGATCACTTGCTGAACTGAGGAAAGAAGCCATATTTCAATACCATCCAAGATGCAAAAAGTTGGGTATCACTCATATGAGCTTTGCTGATGATCTGCTTCTCTTTGCCAAAGGGGATCTACCTTCTATTATTGCCATGTTCCAATACTTTTCCCAATTCTCTGAAGCTTCTGGACTACAGGCCAATTTGGGTAAAAGCTCAGTTTATTTTGGGGGTGTGAAGCAGGAAGTGATGAAGCAGATTGTTGATCACCTT
>NW_017702397.1:0-1685 GCF_001879085.1 Nicotiana attenuata | reverse complement strand
GCTATAATATAGTATTGATTTGTCTTTAAAGGGTGTGTGAATTGGTAATTGAAGTCTAGAGCATTCAGTTAGTTGGTTCATGTGAAAGGTAGATTAACTGGTATTTTTTTGCAAATAAATTTGCTTAAAAGGATTTCCTTAGCATTGGCATAATTTTGAAAATCAGCACTTGAATGAAGTCTAATCCTTTCTCTTTGGAATCACGAATGGGTGCGTAAGTTGTTAATCGCCCAAGTTGGTCACATGACTGGTTCTTTACAGTTATTAATGGGCTAGAGGCCAGTAATGTCGACTCATTTGTGGACCCTTTCTATTTAAGAAGCAGGCAGCCTATTTAGTCTTTTAAATTGGCCATTTTTACACGGTTGGGTCCCTGCTCATAGTTTAATGCTGGGCCGACCTCAGGAGCAATTCGCTCCTCATGACTGGACTGCCAAGCTGGGCCTCATTTGGGGCCCAGTCATTACATGGGTTAGTCTAATTATAATAGATGCCTTAAGAATAATTTTACCTAGCCCGTTTAAGCTCATGATATAGATATCACAATTAATAAGTGTTCGTAGCAAGCCTTTAGGACCGTTTAAGATACGATTGTGGTCGCGTATACGTTCGCGTAACATGACCATGATCCTAAATTAATTTGGAGTATGCGTTCGCGCAACTTCGCTCAATCTTTCTTAATAATAAAAAAGTTACGAGTCTTAATTATATTCAGTCTCTATAAGTTCATTAGATCACATACGACCCTCACATTAATTTCATAACCTAGATGTAAAAATGACTAAATATTTCGTAGAATATCCTTTAGGGCCATTTTAAAATACTAGTGTGATTGTGTATACGTCCGCGTAACACAATTACGCTTCTAAAAACAAAATCGGAGTATGCGTTCGCGCAACTTTGGCCCAAATTTTCTTAATAATAATAAAGCGTTATTAATTGTGGACACGTTCGCGTGACATGATTTTTGACGCGCCAAACAAGCGGATATAAGTACGCGTAACCCGTTTCAAGATAATTTTCTTAATTAAAAGTGGTGAAAGAAGCACAAGCACATAGGTTCTAAAATCAGTAATTAAATAATTTAATAAGCCAAGTAGGATCAAAGCGACCGTGCTCGAACCACGGAACTCGGGAGTGCCTAACACCTTCTCCCGGGTTAACAGAATTCCTTACCCGGATTTCTGATTCGCAGTCTGTAATAACAGAGTCATTCTTTTCCTCGATTCGGGATTAAAACCGGTGACTTGGGACACCATAAATCTCCCAAGTGGCGACTCTGATTTTTAATTAAATAAATCCCGTTTCGATTGTCACTTCAAGTTGGAAATAACTCCCTTTGTTATGCCCTTGCGGGGGTGTAGGAAAAAGGAGGTGTGACAACCCCTTCCCGACATTTGGTCAAAGCTCGGTACATTTCTGCTACAATCATGGGAACCACTGTGCTAGTAGGTTTTTTCATGGCAACATCTAGCATCCCTACTAGGCCGAGGTCTATGTGACCATCTTTTCTCGGACAAATTACCACTCCCAAAAAGGCTACCATGAAGGCTAATCCCCGTCGGGCTTCCCATTTGTCTTTATTTCCAGCATGTGTCAATCCTGTGTTAGGTTCCTCGAAACCTTTGGGGTTACCATACCGATGATATAAGAAATGCAATGCACAACACCCTTCCGCCAGGTGC
>NW_017702396.1:0-1685 GCF_001879085.1 Nicotiana attenuata | reverse complement strand
AAGAGTGCTAAATACAACCGTTTGAAAGAAAATATAACTGTTTGTCTCGAAATACATGAGATAACAGACTAAAATAAAAGATAGAAGAGACGCCGGGCCCGCGAACGCCTGCAAGGCTACCTCGGTGTCTCGCTGGACTGAAGCCTAACTCCCGCGCTACTACAGCTGATGTCCAACACCTGGATCTGTGCAAAAGAGCACAGAGTGTTGTATCAGCACAACCGACCCCATGTGCTGGTAAGTGCCTAGCCTAACCCCGACGAAGTAGTGACGAGGCTAGACCGGACTACCACATAAACCTGTGCAGTTATACATACATATACAGCGGAATCGAAATACAGAGACAAGTAATCAATATGGGAAGGGGGGAGCATGCTAGGGGAAAATAACAATTTCAAGTAAAAGTCGTCCAGCAACGAAGGAAATTAACACAACTCAGACATTAATAAAGAGACAGAAAGCAACAAGTGCACGGCATCACCCTTCGTGCTTTTACTCTCATCCTCACCAAGCAATGATATAATAAAATGTGCACGGCATCACACTTCGTGCTTTTACTCTCTTTCCTCACATATAATCAACAGAATCGGCACGGAATGGTACATCGTGCGGCACGGCATCACCCTTCGCGCTTTACTCTCTTTCCTCACCATAGGCAAACAATGCACGGCATCACCCTTCGTGCTTTACACTCTTTCCTCATAATAAACAAACAATGCACGGCATCACCCTTCGTGCTTTAACACTCTTCCTCACCCAAACAACAATCACAAACAAGAGGCAAGGAAGTATACAGAATAATAAAAGAAATCCCGGCAAGGGAACACAATTGAACAATTAAATCCCGGCAAGGGTACAATATCAATAATCTCAACATCCCAGCAAGGGAAAATAATCAGTAAACAACAATATCCCGGCAAGGGAACAATTTAAATACTCTTTCTCTTCCTTTCACTTTTATTTCATATCTCACTTTACCACTTGAGTCAATGCTCCAAAGGGTTCAACCATTTCACAGATGTTCACAATTGAAATATAACTTGAGCCAATGTTCCTCGTTGTTCATAGGTCACAATTTCCTTTCACAAGCTTTTCACAACAAATAGGAACCATCACCAAGGCAAGGGAAATACAACGAAATCAAGACATTCACAATTTAAAGACCCACGGTCATGCTAGACACCAACGTATAGATACTCGTCACCATGCCTATACGTCGTACTCAGCAAGAAGCAATTAGCAAATAAGACTCAACTCCTAGTCCCTCAAGCTTGGGTTAAACCAAACACTTACCTCAAACTTTCATGGCCCAATCAATCCTCAACAACCGCTTTCCCTCTCGAATTCGGCTCCAAATCAATCAAATCTATACAATAATGACGTCATAACATCAATACATGCTAAACAAATCAAGCCCAATGCCTAATTATAGATTTCCAAGCTTTCTTCCCAAAATTCCAAAAATCAACCCCGGGCCCGCTTGGTCAAAACACGAGGTTCGAACCAAAATCAAATCCCCCATTCACCCACTAGCCCGAATATATAATTTGTTTTCAAATTCGACCCCAAAACGAGGTCTAAATCAAGAAAAACTCAAAAAGCCCTAACCCTACCCATTTCTCTAATTTCTACCCTTAATTACATGTTTTAGTCTTAGGAATTCATTAGATGTTGTAAGAAAATGG
>NW_017702395.1:0-1685 GCF_001879085.1 Nicotiana attenuata | reverse complement strand
GGCCGCGCTACAAGATCACGCGGTCCGCACCACAAAAGTCCAGAGACCGTCACAAGCCACTCATGCGGCCACACTACAAGTTTACGCGGTCCGCGCCAGTCATCATGCGACCTCACTCCATCATTGTGCGGTCCGCATCAACATCTTCAGAAGGCAAGTCTCAGAAGTCAAGCAACCCAGTGCGGCCGTGTGCCAACTTCGTGCAGACCGCACGGACCCCGCAGGGGTATTTTTGTCCGGTTTTTCTTAGCCTAGTATAAATAGAATATTTACCATTTTTAGGTTAAGCATTAGATATCAGATAGCAGCTGCACTCGTGAGACTCAAGTTTTAGCCTATTTTGGGCATTTTCATCTTGTTTTATCGTGGATTCTTGTAGATTAACATTTTAGTTAATTATATGTTGATTTTATCTACTACTTCTTCAATTTCTGTTGCTATTATGTCTAGCTAAACGCATTAGCTAGGGTTGTGGCTCGACCCTAGTGTGGGTAATTAATGGGTGTGATTGTTTAATGTTTGAATGATGTTGGGTGTTTGCTATTTGGGTTAATTTTTTGATTTAACTAGGATTTGGTGGTTGCAAACACTAAGTCTAGCTTAGTGGGTCTTGACTCTTCTTGAGAAAGAGTGTCTATAACTCCAAAATTAACCCAACAAGGAATTGGAATGGACCCATGAGAATGGTAGTCCCAATTAACGGGTTAAACCTCGAGAGAGTAATTAACCAACTTGAACCCTAAGTTGCTTGGGCTTGTTGGCCTACCCAATTGGTCTCAAGAGAGTCAATTAGGCAAAATCACTCTTTCTACCGAGAGGTGTGAGAGTGAGTGCAATCGTGCAACGGTTATAGCATAAGCCCCATAATCATCATTCTTGTATTAGGAATCTCTACCCGTTAGTTGACCACCTAGGTAAAATGCCCAGACCCCCAGTGTCTTTCTCTATCTTGCATACAACTTAGAATTAATATCTTAGCATAATTTAGTTATAATTAGTAGTTGTTAAATTGTAGTTGATAATCATAAAAACCCAAAAAATGTTGGAAGATCAATTAGAAGCAAACACGCATTTCTAGGCTAAGCAAATATCCAACTCCCTTTCTAGCTCCCTGTGGAAATTGACCCCGATACCACTATTGGGTAAAAGTATTAGCGCCACTCTTCCTAAGGTTGAGTCCGCTGCGATAAATGAGCTGCCACCGGAAGGACTAAACCACATTAGAGCACTACATATCACAGTGTAATTGAAGGACAAATTCATCGCCAAGGTCCTGATAGATGGGGGTTCAAGTCTTAACATATGTTCGTTGACTACTCTGAAAAGGCTGGGTAAGGGTCTGCATGAGATACGAGCAGGGAGTATGAATTTAAAAGCATTTGATGGGTCTCGAAGGTTCCACGATTGGAGAGATCAACCTCAACCTACAGATGGGCTCGACCTGGTTTGATGTCGAGTTTCAAGTACTGGATATATCTACAACCTACAATCTACTGTTGGGATGACCCTGGATACTTGCCGCTGGGGCCGTAGCTTCTACTTTGCATCAGGGTGTGAAGTTTGAATGGGATCATCAGGAAGTGATCATCCATGGAGACGGGTGTAATCCCATTTATACCAATTAGATTGTTCCGATCGTCGAGAATAAAAGGAAGTTGGGTGGAGAAATATGCCATCGCATCGAG
>NW_017702394.1:0-1685 GCF_001879085.1 Nicotiana attenuata | reverse complement strand
GACATGGTCTCTATATGAGGTGCAAAAGTGCAGAAACCTATAGACATGGTCTCTATATGAGATGCAGAAGTGAAAGCTGAAAACATGATACATGAGTGTAGAAGTGTAAATATTCCCTATGAACATGATATCTACCCCTTTGCATGCATGGTTACCCTTCCCTTTTTCACTAATCACCCCAGAAGTTTATTACAAAATTGTTACAGACCAAAATAAAATAAAGATATTACATCATAAAAATAAAATTACAACCAAGAAGAGCCTGATTCAGGTTTCCTGCCTGAAGCATGAAGTAAACCAACTCCAAAGACCAAGATCCAAAGCCTTTCTCATTTGGGGTGTGTCAGAGTTCCCTAAGAGCCTCATGGACTCCGGGCAGTGCTCACACCCAAATACATTGCAAGATAGTGCCGTGTGGAAGGGCCAGCCCTCAAGTGTCCAAGTTCAGAGGGAACTCAAGGTCCCAAGGCATGGCTCACAGGAGGGGGGGCAGAACTTAGAAACTAGGAATGAGTGTAAGTGCATAGAAGAAATTCTGAAAAGGGGAAAAGGGGAAGTGGCAAAGACAAGCTAGTGGGCATACCTAGTAATAGGAAGTGCTGGCACACCCCACCAGCCTGTTAGAACACATTGTTTTGGGAGTTAGGATCCCCAAAGGGATCAAGTCCAAACATGGGCAATAACTTGCATATTGCCATGTTCTGAACTACAACTCAAAGCACATAGAGGGAAACAGGGGTGCAGGGATTCACAATAGAAACCGATGAAAGGAAATTAACATGCTAATTGACATTTAAACTTCACATAAACAGTAAATAGACATGGATGTAAAAGCTGTAAGTAAACACATTGGGATGATGCTTAAACCAAAACTAGAACATACCAGTCTCATGAAAACAAGCAAAAGAAAGCAGTAGTCTTTTAAAGCCGAAGTGCAAACAAGTAGTCAGAATGCTACGAGTTTAGAAGAGAACTGTGAGATTATAAGTGTCTAAAGTGTGTAATGTGTGCTAATCGTGTAATGTGTTGTTTTTTGAACGTGCAGAAGGGTCATGCCCTTTTATAGTGTGGAAAGCAAGCAAAAGTAGGTAAGAAAATAGTTTGAAAATCAATTTCACAAGGTTTGCCTTTAACTAAGGGATTCTGATTTCAAACGGGTAAAAATAATTAAGGAAAGAGATTAATCAAACACCTTTTCAAAGCCGTACAAGAGGGGTAAATACATAGAGGTATATTTAAGGAAAAAGTCTTGATAGTACACGGTTTGTGCAAATAAGTCAAGGGAATCAATTTATAGCTAGTAAATCAAAAATTGAAGATTTTGTATGAATGAACCAAGTCAGAAAGATGGGAAAGATTTTGACTTAAGGAAAATCTGTAACAATCAATCAAACCTAAAAAAGGATTCTGAATCAATCATAAGCTGGAAAACCTTTTCGGAAGAAAGAATTCATCACACATATAAAAGCATACAGCCACGCTTAAGCACGAAGAATTATCATGCTAATAGGTAGAAGAGTCTAGCATAGAAGAATTTAAAAGTTCAGAATCATAAACAAAGAAGGTCAAACTTAGTTCATAGACTTAGAAATAAGTCTGAAAGAGTCCAGGGTTCTCAAACAGATCCCTAGTCTGATCATATGACCAAACTCGGAGGAAACCCCCCAAATTCTAGGGTTTCTGAC
>NW_017702393.1:0-1685 GCF_001879085.1 Nicotiana attenuata | reverse complement strand
TTTTTTTCAAAAAATTTTCATTTTTTTTCGAAATTAATGTTTGGCAATAAAATTTTCAATTTTCACTTGAAGATGAATGTTTAAATTTTTCGAAAATTCGAAAAAACTCCAAAAAGCTGTTTTCAAAATTTTCACTCAAATCACTCACAAAACTTCAAAAAAAACTTAAATAATATTCATGTCCAAACACAACTATAATTTGATGTAACATCCCGTACATTCGGACAAGGTGTGGACATATTAAATGGGTATTAATTTGATATTTTATACATGTAAAGTCTCATCGGGATGATTATGGGTGAAAATAGTTGTTTTGGAATCAAGACGGAGAGTGAGGTGCATAAGATTTGACAAAATCGACTAAGTTTGCAGAAGGTCCGTCTTCCAGCAAGGTTTAGTGAAAATGTGTAAGGTATTTGGGAAAACACAAAGAATTAAAGTTATAGGCCTTTGAAATAGCTTTCCAACGATATTTTGTGGAGCCCAAACGGAGCTCTGTGCAAAAAGTTATGCCCGTTTTACAGAAAGGTGTGTAACCACCGCGTTCCTGCCGCGTTTTTACCGCGACCGCGGTGGTGAGGCAGTGTCCCAGCGATTTACCGCGGTCGGGACCGCGGTCGCGACTACTGGGACGCGGTGGACGACTTGGGAAGTCATTTTTTTAGACTTATTTCGTCCCCCACAGCCCCAAAACATAAAAACTTGCTCTAGAAAGGAAAACTCTCAAAAACCTAACTCCTTAAGGGTCCTTCCACCACCCAAGGTAAGTTCTAATGGTGATTCTAAGTTAATTTCTATTTCCCAACATCTTATTAACATGGGTAAACCCTCCATATCATTAGATATGTGATTGGGACACCATTGTTGAGAGAAGAAACCTTAGAACTCGAATTCAAGAAGATCGAACGTCAAAAAGGTAATATCTTCACCCTCTAATTGATTCTATCATTGAATTAATGATTATAGACTCTAGTTCATGAGATATGAGTTGATGGGTTTAATAGAAAAGCATGAACGGTGATAGGTTTGGGTTGTTGATTGGTTATTATCGGTTATGGGTGTTGATTACCTTATGGGTGATAAAGAATAATGTTGATTATAACCATTTGACACTTTAGAATTTATCTTGGAGCAAGAGAATGGGTTATTGGGTGTAGAGACACCATTAATAGTGACCAAAACATGACTATTGTTGCTAATTTGGAATCCCTTTGACTTGTATTGATATAGATTAAAGGTGAAAGGGTTGGCGAATGTTGTATTATGCTCAAGAGTAGGAAGTTAAGGTACGTGAGGCTAACTTTCTATGTTTGGGATTGTTAATGATTCTCCCTACACTACGTTTCTTTTACGACGTTACCAATTGCCTCAGAAATATAGTTAAGCCTAGTTCCTTGAATAGTTGCAGAACTTCTATTCTCTAGCTTCATAACTCGTTCACCACTTTCATTCTGAATGTTGTGAGCTCAGTGCGTATTCAATATAGACTTGTGTTTGATGTCCCCGAGTCATAGTATAGATTACTCAGTATGCCATAAACAGTTGAAGTTTCAGTGTTCATAATCAGTTCAAGAATACATGTCTCAGTCTAGTCCCATTCAGTATTCTAGTATTATGTAACTCAGTGTTATCCAGTATTCCAGTATTATGTAACTCAGTGTGATCCAGTATTCCAGTATTATGTA
>NW_017702392.1:0-1686 GCF_001879085.1 Nicotiana attenuata | reverse complement strand
GCTACAATTTGTGACTTTTAAGCGAATAAACATACAAGACAACTTCCACATAACGATTACAAGTAGGATTGTATAAAGGTTAAATAAGCATGCCGAAGTTAGGGAATAGATGGTTTCATGTTCGTTTAAAAGAATGTATGAGTGCAGAAAAATGGGGTTCAAGTAACCAATGCAAATAATCAGACAAAGAAGCAAAATGGGCGGCAGTTTAAAAAAAGAAAACAGTGCTGGAAATTCCAAAGGGGTTTGAATTAAAGTGAAATACAAAGTTTAAAGAACTGGAAAACTGACGTAAGCACATATGGAGGGAGGGGGATCCTAGGTTTATAAATAACATGGATCATCCACGCAACACCCGGTAACCAATTATACGCGTGGTGTTATCACGTGATCATCATCTCCATATCTACCCTTTCCCACCCCGTTTAAGGTATTAAAGCGCGGAATAGTATCGTTACTTATTGCATGCTATTACCCGTCCCGATCCTACCAGTTTCGGAGGCATTGAGACTACTAATCCTAAAAGGGAAGGGAATTGGGGCTTTTCAGAGTTTAAAAGGATAAAAAGTCTAAGGCGACAAACAAGAACACATAAGCAGTTAGGAAAAGAGCAAATAGCAATTAAAGCTCAAATAGGCCTCCTCAGTTAAAAGAGCAGATTGTATAGCTTGACTTCAAATACTGGTTGTGGTCTGTATTAAATTTAAAAGCGTTAACCCATATTTTTCAGATGAGGAGTCCGAATTAGCCTTGTCTGGTTGTAGTTATCAAAGCTGACCCAGTTAATTAATTACCTAGTGGTTTGCCTAAGTGAGACCTATAGGCATGATTTCTAAGCGTTATTGGTTTTAAAACGATTACAGAGATGCAAGAGTCCTATAGGCATGGTCTCTAGAATGCAATTGATTATTATTAAGCCTACGATTGTTTGCCTAATGACATGTATATGCAGAAGTGCAGAAAACCTAAGATCATGATTTCTATATGCAGAAATGTAGAACTTATAGGCAGGTCTTCTATAGAAATGCAGAAGTTTATAAACAACCTATAGGCATGCTGTCTAAGGTGAGAATGCAGAAATTCATAAACAACCTATAGACAAGTTTTCTAAGATGAGAATGCAGGAACTCATAAACAGCCTATAGACATGATTTGCAGAAATTCATAAATACATTCACCCCCATCCCTTTCTACTAACCATCTCCAATAGTTTACAAATTATTACAGACTCGAATGAATCAAAAGAAAGAAAAGTAAAATTACATCAGAAGTTCCAGCTACAACCAAACAGCCTAATTCAGACTCAAAGTCCAACAATATGAGATAAACCAACTTCCATGATCAGATTTCCAAAAGCCTTTCTCATCCTTTGGGTGTGTCAAAGTTCCAAGGAGCTTCATGAACTCCAGGCAATGCTTACACCCAATTACATTGCAGAATTAAGATTATGGTGCAGTGTGGAAGGGTCAGCCCTCAAATGTCCTAGTTCCGAGGGAACTCAAGGTCCCAAAGCAAGGCTCATAGGAGGGGGGCAGAACTTAGAGTCTAAGAGTAAGTGTAGGTGCATAGAGAGTGAATTAGGAAAGCCATGGCAGGCTGGTGGTCATGCCCAGCAATTGGGAATGATGGCACACCCCTGACCAGCCTGTTAGCCACATCTTAGGAGTTAGGATCTATTGAAGATCA
>NW_017702391.1:0-1686 GCF_001879085.1 Nicotiana attenuata | reverse complement strand
CTTTGAATTTAAATAGCAAAACCAGTTGTTTGCGATGTTATTTACAATGTATAATTGCATTGAATAGATTTGGGCCATTTGGAGTCGGATACTCGTGGCAAGGGCGTGGTTTCTAGTTGATATTGAGTCGGTTCGAGGTAAGTGGCTTGTCTAACCTTGTGTGGGGGACCTTTCCCCTTACGATTTGTTATTTGTTATTTTGAGTGCCTTGTACGCGAGGTGACGAGTGCGTACTTGAGCCAATTGTTGAAAATCCTGATTTTACTTAAGATAGTGAGATTGAGTTCCTTTCATATTTACTTTATTCTACTTGCAATTATAACCTGTGCTAGATTAGGAAAGCATGTTTAGTTGATTTAACTTGCCTAATTGCTAAGTTGCCTTGACTGTACTACGTGAAGCATGCTAGGCCAGTACTACCTATTTGCTTGTCTTTTGTACTTCGTTTCTGTGTACCTTCTGGTTGTGATTGTGCATTTATATTGGGACTACGGATGTGGGATTCCGGTAGCTTCCCCCCCCCTCCCCTTGTTTGTTTACTTTGGGACTACGGGTTCGATTCCCGGTAGATCCCCCTGCACTTTTACTTTGGGACTGCGGGTTAGATTCCCTATAGATCCCCCCTGCATATTGATGGTTGGACTACGGGACGGTATCCCGGGAGATCCTTCGGTTTGGCACATGAGTTGGACTATGGAACGGTATACCGGGAGATCCACTGGACAGTTGAGGAAAGGGCTACAGGACGGTATCCTGGGAGACCCTCATCTTATCCTTGGTATTGAGTTGTAGTCATTCTGTGTTTATTTTGTTCTTTGTATAGTTGTTATTGCCTCGTTGACCTGTCTTATCTCACTGCTGTACTCATTATTTCTGTCAGATTTTCATACTTTTGATTATTATTATATTTTACCTCAGTAGGGCCCTGACCTTCCTCGTCACAACCCAACCGAGGTTAGGCTTGGCACTTACTGAGTACTGCTGTGGTGTACTCATGCCCTTCCTGCGCATGTTTTTCATGTGCAGATCCAGGTACCTCTTCTCAGGCGCACTATCCTTGAGGCGAGGAGATACACGGAGACTTCGAGGTATATCTACCGCGTTCGCAGACTAGGAGTCTCTATTCTGTTCCAGCTTTAGTATTTAGTTTATCCCTTTTCTCTCAGTTGTTTAGATATTCAGGAGTTAGAGCAGCGTACTATGTTTCTGTTAGCCTGTGGTTCCCGTGAGTTTCCGGGTTTTGGGATTGAGTTGTAGACTTCCGCATTTCTTTTGAGTTGTATAGGCCGAGCGGCCTTATATGCAGTTATTATTTTAATATGTTTAGCTTTATTTAACCATTTTGCTAGTTAAGTTGTTATTTCCGCATTGATAGGCTTACCTAGTTGTAGGAACTAGGTGCCATCACGACATGTTCATGGAGGGTGAACTGGGGTTGTGACAGGGGGCTTTGATGGGAGTTATTGCATATCGACTATCTAAAGAAATGAGTCAGTTCAGTAATGATGGGTCAGCATAGCCATGGAAGTAAATGGTCCTTTTGAATGGGAATTCTCTACTGGCATTTGTGGCAGCACTCTTGGATTGGACGGTTTGTGTGACTCGGTTGAGTTGGAGAGGTGCAGTCCTGATGGCTTAGTTGCGGGCGGGCGGGTCTCGGGGAGTTCTCGATGGTTTGGTCCACGG
>NW_017702390.1:0-1686 GCF_001879085.1 Nicotiana attenuata | reverse complement strand
ACATGACTGGGCTCAGAACATCCAGTCTCACGAACTGGTTGGCTAAAGCCTGAACATCCAAAGCAAGCGGCCTCTGACTGACCGGAATATAAGCGAGACTGCCCATACTGGCTGACTTCCTACTCAAGGCATCGGCCACCACATTGGCCTTCCCCGGATGATAAAGAATGGTGACATCATAATCCTTCAACAACTCCAACCACCTCCTCTGCCTCAAATTCAACTCCTTCTGCTTGAACAAGTACTAAAGACTCTTGTGATCAGTGAACACCTCACACGCCACGCCAGACAAATAGTGCCTCCAAATCTTCAATGCGTGAACTATGGCCGCCAACTCTAGATCATGTACTGGATAGTTCTTCTCATGAATCTTCAACAGTCTCGAAGCATAGGCAATAACCTTGTCGTCCTACATCAACACTGCTCCAAGCCCAACACAGGAAGCATCACAATAAACTGTATAGGGCCCTGAACCTGTGGGCAAAACCAACACCGGTGCCGTAGTCAGAGCTGTCTTGAGCTTCTGAAAGCTCGCCTCACACTCATCCGACCATCTGAACTGGGCACCCTTCTGGGTCAATCTGGTCATCGGGGGTGCAATAGATGAAAATCCCTCCACGAACCGTCTGTAGTAGCCTGCCAACCCCAAGAAACTCCGAATCTTTGTAGCTGATGCTGGTCTAGGCCAGTTCTTGACTGCCTCTATCTTCTTTGGGTCCACCTGAATACCCCCAGCTCATACAACATGACCCAGAAATGCAACTGAACCCAACCAGAATTCACACTTTGAGAACTTAGCATATAATTGACTATCCCTCAGAGTCTGAAGAACCACTCTAAGGTGCTGCTCGTGCTCCTCCTGGCTGCGGAAGTATATCAATATATCATCAATGAACATTATCATGAATGAATCCAAATAAGGCCTGAACACTCGGTTCATCAAGTCCATGAAAGTTGCTGGGGCATTTGTCAACCCGAATGACATAACCAAGAACTCATAATGCCCATACCGAGTGCGGAAGGCTTTCTTAGGGACATCGGATGCCCTAATCCTCAACTGGTGGTAACCAGATCGCAAGTCAATCTTGGAAAACAACCTGGCACCCTGAAGCTGGTTGAACAAATCATCAATCCTCGGTAGTGCATACTTATTCTTGACCGTTACCTTGTTCAATTGCCGGTAATCAATACACATTCTCATTGACCCATCCTTCTTCTTGACAAATAACACCGGCGCACCCCAAGGAGAGATACTGGTCTAATGAAACCCTTCTCAAGCAAATCCTGCAACTGTTCTTTTAACTCCTTCAACTCCGGCGGGGCCATACGATATGGCGGAATGGAAATGGGCTGAGTGCCCGGAACCAGATCGATGCAGAAATCAATATCCCTGTCGGGTGGCATACCTGGCAGGTCTGAAGGGAAAACATCAGGGAACTCACAAACAACGGGCACAAAATCAATAGAGGGGACCTCAGCACTGGAGTCCCGAACATAAGCTAGATAAGCCAAGCACCCCTTCTCGACCATACGCCGAGCCTTCACACACGATATGACACTGCGGGTAGAATGATCTAGAGTCCCTCTCCACTCTAAGCAAGGCATACCCGGTAAAGCTAAGGTCACAGTCTTGGCATGGCAATCCAAGATAGCGTGATAGGGTGATAACCAGTCCATCCCAATATA
>NW_017702389.1:0-1687 GCF_001879085.1 Nicotiana attenuata | reverse complement strand
AGGTCAAGTTTGATATTCCAGACTGAGCTGCGCTCGTGAGACTCACTTTTGTAGCCATTTTCGGCACTTTTGCTCTTCATTAACAATAGATTATTGTAGTTTCTTCTTAGTAATCAATTAATATGCTTAGTTCTTCATCTATTTCTTCAATTTCTGTATCTAGCATGAGTAGCTAAACCCATTAGCTAGGGTTGTGGCTCAACCTTAGTGTGGGTAATTGATGGGTGTTGCCATCTAGGGTTAGATTGATTATGGGTGTTTGTTATTTGGGTTGATTTTATGTTTTTATTTAATAATTGGTGGTTGCAAACAATGATTCAAGATTTGTGGGTTTGACTCTTCTTGAGAAAGAGAGTTTATGACCCCAAAATTGACCCAACAAGGAATTGGGATGGACTCATGAGAAATGATAGTCCCAATTAACGGGTTAAATCTCGAGAGAGTAATCACCCTACTTGAACCCTAGTTGCTTGATCTAATTGGCCTGCCCAATTGGTCTCGAGAGAGTCAATCGGGCAAAATCACTCTCTCTACCGAGAGGCGTGAGAGTGGGTACAATTGTGCAACGGTTATAGCATAAGCCCCAAATATGTCAATCTGCCCTTAGTAACATCTACCCGTCAATTAGCCACCTAGGTAATGCCACGACCCTAGTGCCTTCCTTTCCATTAGTTACAACTTTGCAATATTCTAGTAGCATAAATTAGCATTAATCATTAGTTTTATCATAGTAGTTATAAAATCAAAAACCAAGAATGTTTGAAGCGATATTAGGAGCACAAACACATCTCTAGACTAGACAGAAAATCCAACTCCACAACTAGCTCCCTGTGGAAATCGATCCCGGCCACTATTCGGGTAAAAGCTATTTCGACCCGCTCTTCCTACCTTGGTGTAGTGTCGAGTTGGCAGCGATCAACCTCCTTACTTGAACCTCCCAGGTGTTCAGGTGTATAGACTCTCCCGGTTCTAGTCATTCCTTGTGCAGCGTTAGATTCCTCTACCTTGGCCTTCCCCTTCCGCCGATCCTCGGCGACATAATCAAAAGAAGTGCCTAAGGGAAGATTGGACCCACTTGAACAAAAACATATCCTACCCTTACCCAAAAGTCTTCACATTAACTACACAAAAGCCCTATATGATCTGAGTTGGATAACACTCGCATTAGTGGATACTTACATGAGGGTCAAGCATATGGTACCTAGAGCTGGACTTGTGACCTTTCCTTGAGAGAGACGAGTGAACTCCCATTGACCTCGGTTTGTGTGCGTATACTCTAAAAGGTGAGGCTTGCTTAGGAAAAGTTGAGGATGTATGAGTTTGGGGATCCACAGCGACCAAAGTAATTGAGAGAGTTCTTTGATGTAATGAGTCAATTCTTGATGCTCTTGTGTCACACTTGATCCATAGTTTTCAAGGTTTGGATGTTGTTAATGATCCATTTGTGTTGAGAGCAATGGTTAGTCCCAATTGATGCTTGTTGAGGTTACTTTAAGATAGCTGGAATTACTTGGATTTTCCTTTAAGGGATGGGTCTTATTTTATTTTCTTGAGGACAAGCAAAGGTTTAAGTTTGGGGGAGTTGATAAGTCGGGATTTTAACATATTTTATGCCCCTACTTGCCTACGCTTTGGTTATAAATTGCTACAAAATAGTCCCAAAATGCTCACAAGTTATGCTTGATTG
>NW_017702388.1:1381-1687 GCF_001879085.1 Nicotiana attenuata | reverse complement strand
CCGATAGAGAATTTAAATAAAGTTTGGCGATATTTCAGCCGATACAAAAAGAATGTAAATGGCGATATTTCAGCCGACCGAAAACATAGGTATAGATGACGGTGGAAATTTTAAATATGATCTGGCGATCTTTCAGCCGATGTAGAATTTAAATAAAGTTTGGCGATATTTCAGCCGATACAAAAAAAAAATGTAAATGGCGATATTTCAGCCGATTGCTGGACGTAAGTAAAAGGTGGCGATATTTCAGCCATGCAAGAGAAATAAAGTGGCGATATTTCAGCCATGCAGGAAAGATGAGGTGGC
>NW_017702388.1:0-194 GCF_001879085.1 Nicotiana attenuata | reverse complement strand
AGAAGTAGAAAATTACCAGTTTTAGTAAAGACACTAGTTCCAGCAATCGATACTGCTTAAGAACGAATGATGCTATTAAAGACGAGGTTTCCTATAGGCATGCTTTTTATACGTTTACCGATTTTAACACCCTTTCATTACATTAATAGGAGTCTTAGACACATGATGTCTATATGCAACTTTGTTATTGAGCC
>NW_017702387.1:0-1687 GCF_001879085.1 Nicotiana attenuata | reverse complement strand
GACATTGATTTTCTAATATAGGTAATTAACTCTCTACACTGCTATTTTCTCTTTTTCTCTCTTTTTTTCCATATTTCCCAGATATTCAAAGCCGGTCAGCATGCGAGTCCAAAACAGATAAATGCACAAGTAGGATGCATCAGGATGGTCCATTATTACGGGTACACCTGTCCTAGACGGACCCAACCCCTCGTGTTGAGTCCCCTAAGTCATATGCACGTGATGCAAATAAGCATTCCTACTAGGGACCCGGTATGAGGTCAAGTTATTCTAGGTTCAAAACCTGGGTATAGGTTCTAGACTGTGTACCCGAGCGGACAACTCGAGTCGAGGAGGGGGCTATGTACCTGGAACCAAAAGGCCATCCGGCTTAGTAACTTGTCCGGCCTCTTTCTTATTTTAAGGTATGACACTAACAGAATAGGGAGTCTCCACCAGTGAGCACATCCCCGGAGGTGAGAAGAGAAGGGTTTCGGCACAGTTTATATACAGTTCAGATAATATCAGAGCGGTAAAAAGCAACATTTTGCACATTTAGCATGAAACATGTAGGAAATCAGATAAAGCCAAATACAACAATATATCTAAGCTCGAATTCTGAACCCTGAACCAAAGTTCTGGGTTCTTATCCCCAGTAGAGTCGCCAGAGCTGTCACACCTCCTTTTTCTTACTACACCCCGTGAAGGGTATAATAAAGGGAGTTATTTCCAACTTGAAGTGACAATCGAAACGGGATTATTATTAAAGATTCAGAGTCGCCACTTGGGAGATTTATGGTGTCCCAAGTCACCGGTTGAATCCCGAATCGAGGAAAATATGACTCTATTCAACAGTCCGCAAACCAAAAATTCGAGTAAGGAATTCTGTTAACCCGGGAGAAGGTGTTAGGCATTCCCGGGTTCCGTGGTTCTAGCAAGGTCGCTCAACTCTCATATTTGGCTTATTTATTCGATTTTAGAACATGTTTTAACCTATGTGCTTTTTAACTTTAAACCGCTTTTATTATTACTGTTAAAGAGAATTGCAACGTCGTTACAACACGTCTCGAACCACGTCACATAAATGCACCCGTGGTTTTTGACATATTTTAACTTCGTTGGGATTTGGATTTGGGTCACATAAATGCGCACCCGAGTTTAAGAAAGTAGATTATTAAAATACGCGCCTAAAGCAACTACGCGTTTGCACTTTGCGAGGGTCATGGAATTTGCTAAATGGCACGCCTCGAATTCTAAGGATTAAGACGAAGAATAATTAAAACGAGGGCCACGCAATTGTCATTTTTGTTTAGCACGGCGCACCTCGATTTATTCTAATCAAGAGATTCCTAAATTAAATTACGAGGGCCATACTTTATTCAATGGGTTATTATGGCGCACCTCCATTTCTAATCTCCCGATTTATGTACCTTGCTCCTGATTGTCACTGCCCTGCATGTTGCTTTGCATTTCAAGCAGCTTGTGTTGCTCCTCCTCATCAGCTACTTGTGGATTTACATCTTTCTTGGCCATGGGCTTGTTGCTTGTGGACTGCTGAAGTTGCAAATTTCCTTTATAACAATTATAAACTCGACAATACAACTCTCGACTCCAAATCCTGGCGAGGTTCAGCAGCAAATCAGCAAGACGACAGTAGAAAACCAAGCTCGAACTTCAATTTGTATCTCCTTGGAATTCAAATCCGGAT
>NW_017702386.1:0-1687 GCF_001879085.1 Nicotiana attenuata | reverse complement strand
CCGTTGGATCTTGAAGGATCAACGGATGAGATTCACCTGGGCAGAACGGTGTGTTTTGAATGGGGTTGCTGGACCGGGTTACAGGGGACGGGTATGGACCGGCCTGGATTGGGGATTTCATTTGGGCTGACTGATTTTGGCCCAAATCTGCTCTCCAATTAAGGCCATTTTTTTTAATTTTTCTTTTTCCCCTTTTTTTGTATTTTTGTATTTATTTATTTTTCTGATTTTATAAAATGCTAAAACAAAGCAAAGACCTAATTACACTATTTAACTCCTAAAATTATTTATAACTCTATTTAAAGACAAATGCAATAATTAGCAATGCAAAGAACTATTTTCTTGCAATTTCCTTTACATTTTATTCTAAAACTAATTAACACTAAAATTGTGAAATTAAATCCCTAAATGCCAATGCATATTTTTGGTATTTTCATATGGATTAAAATGCACAAATAAAAATGCAAAAATTACCAAAGAATGCCACAAAATTCACAAAAATTTATAAAATACTAGAAAAATTATTTTGTTTGAAATTTTGGGAATTATTCATATATAGGGCAAAAATCACGTGCTCACATCGCATATTCCGCCTTGGTCCGAAAAGCTGAAGAAGAATGAACCAGCGGTTGCCGCTAACGAGCATGAAGATTCAAATCAGAGTCTGCAGGAAGAACCAGGCAAGACTCAAGATCAAGCTTTAGAAGGTTTATAGATAGGAATTTTGTAACTCGTAGTTGATAGGCTTAGCTAGTTTAGCTTTTCTTCTTTCATGGTTGTGCCATAAGGAGCTGAGCAAGCAGAAACAGCAGCAATAGCAGTGAAACAGCTTCCTATTAGTCCCAGCAACCAAACTTCCAGAACTACACTGACCTGATTCCTTTATAGCCAAGGATATGTAGGCAACCTCTGAAGCTAGGTTCAGTCAGATTCTTTCAAAAGAAGCTTATCATGGAGTTTCAAACGAGCAAAAATCCCTCATAATTGCTCATTTTATCTTTGCCCGAAAACCCGTCGTGTTTCCGAGCAAAGAGGGACAGTTCTGAGCATGTGATTTTTGCCCTATGCGAAACCCGTGGACCTTCCTGGCATAACCCGTGGACCTCCCCGGCATCACCCGAGGACCTTTTTCTTTTCCAGCATAACCCGATGACCTTTCCCGGCATAACCCGTGGACCCCCTCGGCATAACCCGAGGACCCTTTTTCTTTACCGGCATAACCCGAGGACCTTTTTCTTTCCCGCCATAACCCGATGACCTTTCCCGGCATAACCCGTGGACCTTTCCGGCATAACCCGTAGACCACCCCGGCATAACCCGAGAACCTTTTTTCCTTTTCCGGCATAACCCGATGACTTTCCCAGCATAACCCGTGGACCTCCCTGGCATATCCCGAGGACCTCTTTTTTTCCTTTTCCGGCATAACCCGATGACCTTTCCCGGCATAACCCGTGCACTCCTCGGCATAACCCGAGGACCTTTTGCCTTTCCCGACATAACCCGATGACTTTCCCGGCATAACCCGTGGACCTCCCCGGCCTAACCCGAGGACCTTTTTTTCTTTTCCGGCATAACCCGATGACTTCCCCGGCATAACCCATGGACCTCCCCGGCATAACCCGAGGACCTTTTTCTTTTCCGGCCTAACCTGATGACCTTCCCGGCATAACCCGTGGACCTCCCCAGC
>NW_017702385.1:0-1688 GCF_001879085.1 Nicotiana attenuata | reverse complement strand
TATATATATATATATATATATTATTTTAGTTACTTGATGTTTATTAGCTTCTTAATTTTGGTCATTAGCTTCTAATTTTTCTTTAATACATAGTATGTGAGGTTAGTGGCGATATCCTTGGTTTTCTTTGTACCACGGTTCTTTTTCCAAGGATGCCAATTTTCTTCTTGAACCGGGTAATTGTTAGTAAATTTTTGTCGACTTTTCCCGATGATGGATAGATAAACAACTTTCTTAAGGGAATTAGTCTTGTAGTTTAGATATAACTATGTTAATTTAGGAAGAATAAATGGTTTGAGTTGGGGTTTGTGCCCATTGACCAAGTTGTGGCTTGCTTGGTACCAACATGATTTATTCCTCGGCATATGAATTTTTGGTTGTTAAAAAAATAAGAAAAATAATTGAAGTAAAGATGTCATGACTTTTAGACTCAAATTTTGGCTCTTTGATTCACTAAATAACTTCCTATGCTATATGTAACCTCTTTGAGTCATTGGTTTCAATTGGATTTTGGATTTGTATTCCACTTGTGTGTTCATGTGCCATGTGTGGTGAGATTTATTGTGAGTTCTTTTGCATTACTTGTAGTCTAAAACTTTCCCGGAATGTGCTTCAAGGCGAAATCATAGACTAACTTGGTTTGAAAAATGATATTAGGCCTTCCTTGGACCGCTATTGTGCCTTAAATTTCCTACCCTTGAATATTTTTCCTAGTCAACCCATTTTAAGTCTTTAACCTTGTTCTTTGGCAACCATGTTACACGCTTTAATCCTTTGTTCTTTATTGATCTAGCTTTTGGCACCCTACCTCCCTAAGTACTTTGAAAGTGTAAACATAGGCTAAAAGCCTAAGTTTGGGGGGTGAAGGTTGGAAAAGTTATGATATGGAAGTTGTTTAAAAGGTGGAAGGTAGAAAAAAATGATAAAAAGTGAAACCTTCCTTGATTTTAAAAAGGAAGGAAGAAAAAAATAATAAAATAAAATGATAAGAAATTGTGAATGAAGGGAAGATTAGGTGCGGAATGAAAAGTGAAGAAAGGATGGAGAATGCTTTTGAAGAAAGTGGACTTTGATTGTAAATTTTGTAGTGCATGGGGAGGTTTTGAGTCACTCTAACCAAAATTGTGCCCTACCTTAACCAGCCTAAACTACAACCCTTTAAGTCCTAATTGATTTTGAACCAAGTTGTCTACATTAGTGGAGAACTACATGAAGGGAAAGCCTATGGTACTACTTGTATGCATTTGAACATCTTTGTGAGAGAGAGTTAATTCCTTCCATTTGATATCCCATTTTTGTTTTGAATTAAGATTTATGAGTGTGGAATTCTCTCTTAAATGTGAGGGCACATGAGATTTGAGTTGTGAATTTAATCCCATTTTCAATTGGAAGGAATGGCCAAAGAGAGATAATTGTGATAGAGAGGCAAATTTTGAAGCTTTAGTGTCATGACTTGATTTGCTACTTTGATTTGCATAATGCTTGAGCACTTGAAATGAATGAAGTTCATGAGAAGTGTTCGGCAATTCATATGCGTTGGTTTAATTGTTGGTACCAATCAAAGTCATGCGTTTGTGCTTATAATAGACCTTTTTGGCTTGGCATGATAAGGATGCAATGTTGATTTAAATACTTGGGAGGAGATTTTGTCGCTTTAATTGCTTGAGGACAAGCAATAGTTTAAGTTT
>NW_017702384.1:0-1689 GCF_001879085.1 Nicotiana attenuata | reverse complement strand
AGCATTAATTAGCAATGGAATTGACCATATTAACCTTTACTATCTCACATAAACACTCCTAACACATATTCCAACACCATTTACTTCAAGGACAATGTAGGAAAAAAATAATTAATTCATTCTTGAAATCTGAAAAAATCACTTATGTTGGACCACAAGAAAAAGGCCAAAAAATCACTTATTTTGGACCGGAAGGAGTATCAGTGAAGCCTTTCAAGTCAAAAATCATGTATGTATATATGTTTTGTGTAGATTGGTAAAGTTTCTCGATTCCAGCACTAACAAGGGGTGATTGAGATGTGAAATCAAATAGAGTCCGAACTTAAATGATAATTTTTTGTATAAAATGTACTTTTTTAATGTTTTTTAAAAAAAAGGTACATTAATAGGTATTTCGCAGTTTTATACTGCGAATTGTGTTAACGGATTTTTTGCAATTAAGGCATTTCGAATTTTTTTTTTAAAAAATAATTTTTTAATGACAATTCGTAGTACAGTACTGCGAATTGCAATTCGTTGTACTGAACTACGAATTGCCCTAATATAAAAACGGGTCGTCTTCTTCCCACAGAAAACGATCTCCATTAAAAAATCAAGCCTCCAACTTTCTGGTCCCCCACCCCGGCTACAGTTAAAAAAAAAAAAAAAACGGCCCCATCCGTCCCATAAAGAGCAAGAAGTGTAGGTCCCACACACAAAAGAAGTTTTGGATTGCGTGTTTCGGGTGCAAAAATTCGATTTCAATAATATTTACATCGAGGTATTTCAATTTAGTTTATGCCGAAACTCATATAGTCATGCATTTGTATTGTTTAGTATGTTTCCATGTGAATTTTTGTTATGTTAGTGTTTAATTTTGTTTCTTTTATATACCCGGTTTGATTTATTTGATATCCGAATTTATGTTATGTTTGTTGACCAAAAATGGTACTTGATTGTTTGTATTAAATAATATTATTTATTTTGTTTATTTGTATTGTTGGTATGTTTATGTTCTATATTGTCATAGCCTTTAGCGAAGTAAAATATAGAGCCTTTTAGCGAAGTAAAATGTAGAGCCTTTTAGCGTAGTAAAATGTAGAGCCTTTTAGCGTAGAAATTGAGACTTATAATAATTAAGAATGCTACTTGATTGTTTGTGTTAAATAATATTATTTATTTTGTTTATTTGTATTGTTGATGTTATGTTCATATTCTATAGCCTTATAGCGTAGTAAAATATAGTATCTTTTAGCGAAGTAAAATATAGAGCCTTTTAGCGAAGTAAAATGTAGAGCCTTTTAGCGTAGTAAAATGTAGAGCCTTTTAGCGTAGAAATTGAGACTTATAATAATTAAGAATTATTTGGTGGTACCGGGCGTCAAAAATCAAGCCTGAAACCCATACATAACTATTATCTCCAATTTCAAAAATCATACTTAATTTAATTTATTAAGTTAATAAAAATCTAAAAATGTTGAAATTGAGACTTATAATAATTAAGAATTATTCGGTGGCACCGGGCGTCAAAAATCAAGCCTGGAACCCATACATAACTATTATCTCCAATTTCAAAAATCATACTTAATTTAATTTATTAAGTTAATAAAAATCTAAAAACGTTGAAATTGAGACTTATAATAATTAAGAATTATTCGGTGGCACCAGGCGTCAAAAATCAAGCCTGGAACCCATACATAACTATTATCT
>NW_017702383.1:0-1689 GCF_001879085.1 Nicotiana attenuata | reverse complement strand
GCAGGAGGGTAGAGTTATTGCTTATGCTTCTCGTCAGTTGAAGCCCTACGAGAAGAACTACCCTGTACATGATTTGGAGTTGGCTGCCATAGTTCATGCTTTGAAGATTTGGAGGCACTACTTGTATGGCGTATCTTGTGAGGTATTCACCGATCATCGCAGTCTTCAGCATTTGTTCAAGCAAAAGGATCTTAATTTGAGACAGCGGAGGTGGCTAGAGTTACTTAAGGATTATGATATTACCATTCTGTATCACCCGGGGAAGGCCAATGTAGTGGTCGACGCTTTGAGCCGAAAGGCAGTTAGTATGGGGAGTTTGGCGTATATTCCAGTTGGGGAGAGGCCCTTTGCAGTTGATGTTCAGGCCTTGGCCAATCGGTTGGTGAGATTAGATATTTCGGAGCCTAGTCGGGTGTTGGCTTGCGTGATTTCTCGGTCTTCCTTGTATGACCGCATCAGAGAGTGCCAGTATGAGGATCCACATTTGCTTGTCCTTAAGGACAGGGTCCAACATGATGATGCCAGAGACGTGACCATTGGCGAGGATGGTGTGTTGAGGATGCAGGAGATTTGTGTGCCCAATGTGGATGGGCTTCGGGAGTTGATATTGGAGGAGGCCCAGAGCTCGCGGTATTCCATTCATCCGGGTGCCGCGAAGATGTATCAGGATTTGAGGCAGCATTATTGGTGGAGAAGAATGAAGAAAGACATTGTAGGATTTGTGGCTCGGTGTCTCAACTGTCAGCAGGTAAAATATGAGCATCAAAGACCGGGTGGTGTACTTCAGCGGATGATTATTCCCGAGTGGAAGTGGGAGAGGATTATTATGGATTTCGTGAGTGGCCTCCCTCGGACTTCGAAGAAGTTTGATTCGATTTGGGTGATTGTGGATCGGCTGACCAAGTCCGCGCACTTCATTCCAGTATGTACTACCTATTCTTCGGAGCGGCTGGCAGGGATATTTATCCGGGAGATTGTCCGATTGCACGGGGTTCCAGTGTCTATTATCTCAGATAGGGGTACTCAGTTCACTTCTCAGTTCTGGAGGACTTTTTAGCGGGAGTTAGGTACACAGGTGGAGTTGAGCACAACATTTCATCCTCAGACGGACGGGCAGTCCGAGCGTACTATTCAGATATTGGAGGACATGTTGCGTGCCTGTGTTATTGATTTTGGAGGTTCTTGGGATGGGTTTTTGCCGCTTGCAGAGTTTGCCTACAGCAACAGTTATCAATCGAGCATTCAGATGGCTCCGTATGAGGCATTGTATGGGAGGCGGTGTAGATCTCCTGTTGGTTGGTTCGAGCCCGGTGAGGCTAGGGTATTGGGGACAGAGATGGTTCAGGATGCCTTGGAGAAGGTGAAGTTGATTCAGGAGAGGCTTCGTATAGCTCAGTCGCGTCAGAAGAGTTATGCGGACCGGAAGGTTCGAGATGTGTCTTATATGGTTGGTGAGAAGGCCTTGCTGAAGGTTTCGCCCATGAAGGGTGTTATGCGGTTTGGAAAGAAAGGGAAGCTGAGTCCACGGTTTATTGGGCCTTTTGAGGTACTTAGGAGGATTGGAGAGGTGGCTTATGAGCTTGCCTTGCCACCCAGCTTGTCGGGCGTGCATCCGGTATTTCATGTATCTATGCTCCGGAAGTATGTTGGGGACCCGTCCCATGTATTGGACTTCAGAACGGTTCAGAT
>NW_017702382.1:0-1689 GCF_001879085.1 Nicotiana attenuata | reverse complement strand
GAAGTGTGTCTCCTAGGATTGATGGTTCAGATTAGGAGTGCGTTCCTATTAGAATGACTCAAACTAGGAAGTGCATCTCCTAGGATTGGTAGTTCAGATTAGGAAGTGCGTCCCCTAATGGAATGACTCAAACTAGGAAGTGTGTCTCCTACGAGTGAGGTTTAAGGGCTTCAACTAGGAAATGCGTCTCCTAGGATTGGTGGTTCAAATTAGGAAGTGCGTCTCCTATGAATGACTCAAACTAGGAAGTGCGTCTCCTACGAG
Source organism: Nicotiana attenuata (assembly GCF_001879085.1). Classification (NCBI taxonomy): domain Eukaryota; kingdom Viridiplantae; phylum Streptophyta; class Magnoliopsida; order Solanales; family Solanaceae; genus Nicotiana; species Nicotiana attenuata. The sequence goes on along the minus strand of NW_017702382.1, from coordinate 1,425 downwards.
TGAGGTTGAAAGACTTGGAGGGAATGTAACCAGGTGTTTGCGCCCTGTATCACTAGGAAAGAATGTAACCAGGGGTTGACGCCGTGTACCACTAAGAGAGAATATAACAAGGGTTGGCGCCCTGTATCAGTGAGAAGGAATGTAACTAGGGGTTGGCACCCTGTATTACTAAGAGAGAATATGGCTAGGGATTGGCACCTTATATCGCTGAGAGAATGTAACCAATGGATGGCACCTTGTATCACTAAGAGAGAAAGTAACCAGGGGATAGGATACCTTGTATTAAAATGGAACCTCACTAAAGACAGTTGTACCTTATGTCGAAAAATACAGCTAGGGATTGGTGTACCCTATACTAAACATGCGGCTAGGGAGTGGTGTGCCCTATTTCAAAATGGAACCTCAACTAAGGATTGATGTACCTTATGCTGGAAAATGTAATGGTTGATTATGTGATTATAGGCATATCGAGAAAGAAAAAGCAGGGAGTTTGAAGAACTTACCTTTAGTGACAATTCGTCCTTTGAGAACTTCAATTCTACACTGCTTTGTTTCCTGCTTCAAACAAAGAAANNCCTTTTGGAATGACTCAAACTAGGAAATGACGTCTCCTAGGATTGGTTGAAAGGTTTGGACTAGGAAGTGACGTCTCCTAGGATTAATGATTCATTAGGAAGTGCTTCTCCTATTGGAATTGCTCAAACTAGGAAGTGCATCTCCTGTTGAAAGGTTTGGACTAGGAAGTGCGTCTCCTAGGATTGATAGTTCAGATTAGGAAGTGCGTCTCCTATTAGAATGACTCAAACTAGGAAGTGCATCTCCTAGGATTTGTAGTTCAGATTAGGAAGTGCGTCTCCTATTGGAATGACTCAAACTAGGAAGTGCGTCTCCTAGGATTGGTAGTTCAGATTAGGAAGTGCGTCTCCTAATGGAATGACTCAAACTAGGAAGTGCGTCTCCTAGGATTGGTAGTTCAGATTAGGAAGTGCGTATCCTATTAGAATAACTCAAACTAGGAAGTGCATCTCCTAGGATTGGTTGAAAGGTTTGGACTAGGAAGTGCATTTCCTAGGATTAATGATTCATATTAGGAAGTGTGTCCCCTATTGGAATTGCTCAAACTAGGAAGTGCATCTCCTGTTGAAAGGTTTGGACTAGGAAGTGTGTCTCCTAGGATTGATGGTTCAGATTAGGAAGTGCGTTTCCTATTAGAATGACTCAAACTAGGAAGTGCATCTCCTAGGATTGGTAGTTCAGATTAGGAAGTGCGTCCCCTAATGGAATGACTCAAACTAGGAAGTGTGTCTCCTACGAGTGAGGTTTAAGGGCTTCAACTAGGAAATGCGTCTCCTAGGATTGGTGGTTCAAATTAGGAAGTGCGTCTCCTATGAATGACTCAAACTGGAAGTGCGTCTCCTACGAGTG
>NW_017702381.1:0-1689 GCF_001879085.1 Nicotiana attenuata | reverse complement strand
GGATGAATAAAATACCGGGAACTCGTGGGCCTCCTCTAGAATCAACTCACGAAGTCCATCTATATTAGGCACATAAACGTGACCCTGCATCCTTAAAACTCCATCATCTCAAACTGTAACCTGCTTGGCATCTCCGTGCCACACTGTATCCCTAAGGACAATACAATGAGGTTCATCATACTGCCGATCCCTGATACACTCAAACAAAGAAGACCGAGCGACTGTACAAGCTAAAACACAACTGGGCTCAGAAACATCCAACCTCACGAACTGATTGGCCAAAGCCTGAACATCTAAATGAAGCGGTCTCTTACCGACTAGAATGAATGCAAGGCTTCCCATACTCACTGACTTTCTACTCAGAGCAGCGGCCACCACATTGGCCTTCCCGGGATGATACAAGATGGTGATATCATAGTCTTTCAATAGCTCCAACCACCTTCTCTACCTCAAATTAAGCTCCTTTTGCTTGAACAGATACTGTAAACTCCGATGATTTGTGAATACCTCACGCGATGCACCGTAAAGATAGTGCCTCCAAATCTTCAGCGCATGAACAATGGCTGCCAGCTCTAAGTCATGAACATGGTAATTCTTCTCGTGAATCTTCAGCTGCCGCGATGCATATGCAATCACCCTGCAATCCTGCATCAATACCGCACCAAAACCAAAACGAGATGCATCATAATATATCGTATATGATCCTGAACCTGTGGGCAACACCAACACTGGCGCCGTAGTCAAAGCTGTCTTGAGCTTCTGAAAGCTCGCCTCACACTCGTCTAACAATCTGAATGGGGCACCCTTCTGGGTCAACCTGATCAAACGGGGTTGATATAGATGAAAATCCCTCCATAAACCGACGGTAATAACCCGCCACACCCAAGAAACTACGGATCTTTGTAGCTAATGTGGGTCTAGGCCAGTTCTAAACTGCCACAATCTTCTTAGGATCCACCTGAATACCCTCTGCCGATACAACAAGACTCAAGAAAGCAATTGAACTCAACCAAAACTCGCATTTTAAAAACTTAGCTTATAACTGGCTATCTCTCAGAGTCTGAAGAACGATCCAGAGGTGCTGCTCATGCTCCTCTCGACTGCGGGAGTAGATTAGAATATCATCAATAAACATAATCACAAAGGAATCCAGATAGGGCTTGAACACCCGGTTCATCAAATCCATAAATGCTATTGGGGAATTTGTTAGCCCAAATAACATCACTAGAAACTTATAATGCCCATACTGAGTCCAATCTCCATAACATCACTCTGAAGATGCATCGCTGAAGTGAACTGGAAAGAGCTTGGTAAACCCGTCCAATCTCCATAAAGCATCAGAAGACATAGCTGATGCATCACCAGCCTGCGCCGCAACACCCGACTGAACTACCCCAACTGGCTGGGCAGCTGGAGTCCGAAACTAGGGAGTCATTTGCTCCGGAGTGTGAGAAGCGGGGGTCTGTGCTCCTCCCCCAGCTTGAGAGACGGCTGGTGCCAGCGAAATGTGCTAGCCTGTGCCACACTCTCCATAAGGCCCACTATACGGACCAAGGCGTCCTGAAGCACTAGAGTGGAAATGAAACCCACTGGGACTTGAGCTGGTCCTGTTGGAACAGTCTGGGCTGGAACCTCCTCGTTAAACTCTACCTGAGGCTCCAGTGCTGGTGCTGCTGCTCAAGCTTGGGG
>NW_017702379.1:0-1690 GCF_001879085.1 Nicotiana attenuata | reverse complement strand
AGAAAGTATAAATACACGGGATTTTCAGCTATTTCTCACTTTTCAAAAACCCAAAACATAAGAGGCGATTTCCCAAGTAATTCTTCTTCTTCAAAACGATTGGTAAGTGATTTTCTAACTCATTTTCTTCACTCCCTAACACCTTTTAACATAATTTCAACTTCAAATCGAAGATTTTAATGGGGAAATTTGGGTATATTGGGTAGGACCTAGGGTTTTGCTAAAATTGGGGATTGGACCTCAATTTGAGGTCCGATTTCAAAACTAATCACATATTTAGATTCGTGGGGGAATGGGTAACCGGATTTTAGTTCGAACTTCGGGTTTTGACCACGCTGGCCCGAGGGGTGTTTTGGTCATTTTAATCTAAATTTGCGTCTTAGCTTGTAATTGAATAGTAGAATCAGTTGCTTGAGATGTTATTTACGAGATGAAATTGAAATGAATAGATTTGGGCCATTTGGAGTCGGATACTCGTGGCAAAGGCGTGGTTTCTAGTTGATTTTGAGCCGGTTTGAGATAAGTGGCTTGTCTAACCTTGTGTGGGGGACCTTTCCCCTTAGGATTTGTTATTGGTATTTTGAGCGCCTTGTACGCGAGGTGACTAGCGCGTACTTGAACCAATTGTTGAAAATTCGGTTTTACTTAAGAGATTGAGATTGAGATTGAGTTTCTTTCATATTTGCTTTATTCTACTTGCAATTATAACATGTGCTAGATTAGGAAAGCATGTTTAGTTGATTTAACTTGCCTAATTGTTTAAGTTGCCTTGACTGTACTACGTGAAGCATACTAGGTTAGTACTACCTGTTGCTTGTCTTTTGTACTTCATTTCTGAGTATTTTCTGGTTGTGGTTGCGCATTTACATTGGGACTACGGATGTGGGATTCCGGTAGCTCCCCCCTTGTTTGTTTACTTTGGGACTACGGGTTCGATTCCCGGTAGATCCCCCTGTACTTTTACTTTGGGACTGCGGGTTAGATTCCCGATAGATCCCCCCTGTACTTTTACTTTGGGACTGCGGGTTAGATTCCCGATAGATCCCCCCCTGTACTTTTACTTTGGGACTGCGGGTTAGATTCCCGATAGAACTCCCCCTGTACTTTTACTTTGGGACTGCAGGTTAGATTCCCGATAGATCCCCCCTGCAGTTTTACTTTGGGACTGCGGGTTAGATTCCCGATAGACCCCCCTGCACATTGATAGTTGGACTACGGGACGGTATCCCGGGAGTTCCTTCGGATTTACACATATGAAGAGGACTACAGGACGGTATCCTGGGAGATCCTCATTATTATCGTTGGTATTGAATGGTACTTATTCCGTGTTTATTCTGTTCTTTGTGTAGTCGTTATTGCCTTGTTTAACCTGTCTATTTCCACTGCTGTACTCATTATTACTGCCAGTTTTTCATACTGTTAATCTATTATTATATTTTTACCTCAGTAGGGCCCTGACCTTCCTCGTCACTACCCAACCAAGGTTAGGCTTGGCACTTACTGAGTACCGCTGTGGTGTACTCATGCCCTTCCTGCGCATGTTTTTCATGTGCAGATCCAGGTACCTCTACTCAGGCGCACTATCCTTAAGGCGAGGAGGTACACAGAGACTTCGAGGTATATCTTCCGCGTCCGCAGACCAGGAGTCTCTATTCTGTTCCAGCTTTAGTATTTAGTTTATTCCTTTTCT
>NW_017702378.1:0-1690 GCF_001879085.1 Nicotiana attenuata | reverse complement strand
CGGTTAATTTGGGAACGGCCGAGGAAATAAGGGAAACCAAAATAAGCATTCACACAGATCAACACACTCGAGATGCAATAATTCAGCTCCTGTTCGAATTCAAAGATGTGTTTGCTTGGTCATACGACGATATGCCAGGACTGAGTATGGATTTAGTGGTGCATAAGCTGCCAACTCACCCCGATTGTCCTCCAGTACAGCAAAAGCAAAGGAAGTTCAAGACTGATATCAGTGACAAGATCAAAGAGGAAGTCACAAAACAGTTGAAGGCGGGGGTAATCCGAGTGGTCCAATATACCACGTGGTTGGCTAATGTGGTCCCAGTACCAAAGAAAGACGGGAAAACCCGGGTGTGTGTGGATTACCGAGATTTGAACAAGGCAAGTCCCAAAGATAATTTCCCGTTACCTAACATTCACATCCTTGTTGATAACTGCGCCAAACATGAAATACAGTCTTTCGTAGACTGTTACGCAGGATATCACCAAGTGTTGATGGATGAAGAGGATGCCGAAAAGACAGCTTTCACTACACCATGGGGAACCTACTGTTATCGGGTTATGCCGTTTGGGCTGAAGAATGCTGGGGCAACTTATATGAGGGCCATGACCACCATCTTCCACGATATGATGCATCAAGAAATAGAGGTGTATGTGGATGATGTAATCGTTAAATCCCGAACTCAGAACGATCACGTTCGAGATTTGAGAAAGTTCTTTGAACGGTTGCGCAAGTATGATCTGAAGTTGAATCCAGCCAAATGTGCTTTCGGAGTCCCATCGGGCAAGCTCTTGGGTTTCATAGTCAGCAGGAGAGGTATTGAGTTGGATCCAACAAAGATAAAGGCCATTCGAGATTTACCTCCTCCAAGAACTAAGAAGGAGGTGATGAGTTTATTGGGCAGGTTAAACTATATCAGTCGATTCATCGCTCAATTGACTACCACCTGTGAGCCTATATTCAAGTTATTGAAGAAAGATGCGGCTATCAAGTGGACGTCCGAATGTCAAGAGGCCTTCGATAAAATCAAGGAATACCTGTCAAACCCTCCAGTATTGGTCCCACCAGAACGGGGACGACCTCTTTTCTTGTATCTGACAGTGTTGGAAAATTCTTTTGGCTGTGTCCTCGGTCAGCATGACACAACCGGAAGGAAAGAGCAGGCAATTTACTATCTAAGCAAGAAGTTTACTGGCTACGAGGCCAAATACACCTTGTTGGAAAGAACATGCTGCGCCCTGACATGGGTTGCCCAAAAGCTGAGACATTATCTTCAAGCCCATACCACCTATCTAATAACCAGGTTGGATCCTTTGAAATACATATTCCAGAAACCGATGCCCACTGGGAGGTTGGCAAAATGGCAAATCTTGCTCACTGAATTTGACATAGTCTATGTTACTCGCACGGCAGTGAAAGCCCAGGCTTTGGCGGATCATTTGGCTGAAAACCCGGTCGACGAAGAATATCAACCGTTAAGCACCTATTTCCCAGATGAGGAAGTAAACTCGGTGGAAGCCATCTCTGAGGACACTCGGGCTTGGAAAATGTTCTTTGATGGAGCAGTAAATGCGAGAGGTGTAGGTATTGGGGCGATCTTAATATCACCCAATGGCCAACACTACCCGGCTACAGCCAGGCTCCGTTTCTTTTGCACAAACAATACAGCTGAGTATGAAGCCTGCATCAT
>NW_017702377.1:0-1690 GCF_001879085.1 Nicotiana attenuata | reverse complement strand
TTGTAAGTAGTTAACGTAAGACGTGGTGTATGTCAGTGGAGTGACGAAGTGGGGCACAGATTCGTGGAGTTTCGACTAAGTTGATCAGAAAATGCTATTGTGGTCCGGTGAGCAAAATGATGCAAGGTGTGAATTCAACAAAGTTATGCAGTCATGTTTGGGTACAGCGTGTGGTGATTGATACGGTGTTCATATGTTGGAAACAGGCCTGACAGAGAATTCCGGATGTTGGAATTAGGCTCTAAGGCCTATCTGCTTGAATAAAGGGAAATATCGTCAGAATTGATCGAGCGAATGCGCTCAACTGAGTTGTGGTAGCACGGGAAGGTGCATGAGGTGTTAAACAGTGATTTCAGACCACTTCAGTATAGTTCTCAGCACGTTCGAGGACGAACGTATGTTTAAGTGGGAGAGAATGTAACGACCCGACCGGTCGTTTTGAGCTTTAGCGCCCCATTCAGCAGCCTGAGGCCGTGAGCAGCTTCATTTCCAGTATTGTGACTTGTGCGCGTGGTCGGAATTGAATTTCGGGAAGCCCAGAGTTGATTTGAAAAGAGAATTCTCATTTCGGAAGCTTAAAGTCGAAAGAATGAACTAGGATTGGAATTTTGAGTAAACGACCTCGGAATCAGGATCTGAAGGTTCCAGCAGGTTCGTATGATGATTTCGGACTTGGGCGTATGCCCGGATCGGGTTTTGGATAACCCGGGAGCATTTTGGCGCCTATTGTGGAAGTTAGCATTTTAGAAGAAATTTCATAAGTTTGGCTTGAGGTGCATTTCAGTGTTATCGATGTCCGTTTGGGATTCCGAGTCTGTGAATAGCTCCGTATGGTGATTCTGGAGTTGGGGGCGCGATCGGAAGTGAATTCGGAGGTCCGTGGGTCATTTTGGAACCATTTGGCTAAAGATAGAAATTTGAAGGTTTTGAGGAGTTTGACCGGAAGTGGACTTTTTGATATCGGGGTCGGAATCCGATTCCGCAAGTTGTAATAGGTCCGTAATGTCGAATATGACTTGTGTGCAAAATTTGAGGTCAATCGGACGTGATTTGATAGGTTTAAACATCGGAAGTAGAAGCTTGAAATTTCGAAGTTCATAAAGCTTGAATCGGGGTGTAATTCATGATTTTAGCGTTGTTTGATACGATTTGAGGCCTCGAGCAAGTCCGTAATGTGTTTTAGGATTGGTTGGTATGTTTGGTTGGGGTCCCGGGGGCCTCGGGTGGATTCCGGATGGTTAACGGATCAAATTTGGAAGTTGAGGAATAGCTGAAGGTATGTTGCTTCTGTCATAACCGCATCTGTGGTTCTATAACCGCAGCAGCGGTACCGCAGATACGGTCAATCCATCGCAGGTGCGGCCAAGGGCCAGTCCAAGGGAAACCGTAGAAGCGGCCCAGTTTCCGCTGAAGCGGTTCCACAGAAGCGGGACCCAGACCGCAGAAGCGGTCCAGGCAATTTGGGCCAGGTTCGCAGAAGCGATCCTAGTTTTGCAGAAGCGGTCTTCGCAGAAGCAGTCAGTGCACCGCAGAAGCGGAAATAACTGAAGCAGTGAGGTCTTTTAAGTTCGGGGTTGAGTTCATTTCAACCCCATTTTTCTTCCATTGGAGTCGATGGGGAGCAGCTTTGAGGTGCCATTTTCGTCTCTTGTCATGAGTTAAGTAATTTATGCTAGCTTGGAGTTAAATA
>NW_017702376.1:0-1691 GCF_001879085.1 Nicotiana attenuata | reverse complement strand
ATCATTATTTAGTTTCCAAATTAGCATACTCCAGTAATCATTTGAGAACAAACATCAAACGAACATGCTGCACCCCATTTTTAAAACCAATTTCAGAAGACTTTCTCAAAATAAAACTTCTAAACTAAACCTATATGACTTCACATACCATCATTCAAGCATTCAACAAACTAGATTATATTTCAAACCATTTGCAAACAAATCTAAAGGAATGATTAAGGAGAGGTAACTTTAAGCCAAAATACCGAGCCCATATCATGAGCAAACCAATCCAGTTGTGTTCCATTAAACATGTTAAGCTAGACTGAAATTTTGAATAAATCATAGTCAAAGGAAAACTCAGCTCCAATCTTAAAACAACAGATGATACCAAATATCTATACCTAAAAAGCTAAATCACAATGGAAAACTAAACTAAAATACCATAAAGTCACATAGCTAAGAAATATTAAGAAATCAGCATATCGACAACTCCTCCAACTTGAATTAAATAACTCAATCCACAGCTTAGCTTAACAAAGACTTCATTTCCATTCATGGTATGAGGAGACTACCCGAATACAGCAACCAAAATAGAAGGAAAGGAAATGGTTTGGGATCAGCACTGCAGTCTACAGCAACAATGCAACAGTGAAACCCAATTGTAAACCAATATGGCGCATAATATCCCAACAATCAGCTTCAATTGAACAGAAACCCAGCAAACCTCAAAACCAAAACTCTTACTAACCCAAAATCAATCCATTTTTAAACCACAAATGAATCAGAAGTTGCATCAGGAATTGAAAATCTTAAGAATTACCCAAAAACTCAATGGAACAGTGATTTCAATCAATTTTCAGCCGTCTCCAATTTTCAGGATTTTTTCTATCAATTAGGTCTGCCTTCTAAGGCAAGAAAGGGTGCCTTTATAGGCAAGCTAATAGGGCAACCTTTCAGATTTTATTTTTATCCTTAGGTCTCTGATTTTATGACTTGTTTCCCAAGTTAACCTACCAAAAGACTGAAATTTAAAAAGAACCCCTCCATTAAAAGCTTCCTAAGCAGTTACCAGTAGATTCTCTTAAACAAATACCTAAACTACCCTCCAATATCCCTGTTATTTAACCAGATAGCCCAAACGGGTATGGGTCAAATTGACCCTGGGCTGAATTAACTCAAACCCAGCCCAAACCATGATTCTGAGCCTAATGCATGAACCCCAAGCCCAAATACAATCGGAACCAAATTTAACTGAAGAAGAATACAACCAGAAGCAACTCGAACAATTTCAAAATTCAATTAATAAGCTAGAATTAACGAAGTTAACAAGTTGAAACTATCCTAATTACTAAATGAACTAAAGGGTTTAGGTTAACATGTCTAACAAAATGACCCCTAAGAAACTTAAAAAAACAGAAAAGGAATTCAAAAGAAGAAACAGAAGATGGGGCGACAAATGGAGAGAAAAGAGAAAAACTAAATTAAAAAGAAGAGGGAAATACCTAATAAATGCCTCGGACCATAACGGAGGTGACAACCCTTCGAATCTTCATGTTCTTGGCTCAATCCGAGACTAATCGTGTGTTTTTCATCAAAACACATGAATAATCTCAGAATGAACCTAAAACTTTGACGAAAACTTGAATTGGAGAAATCTGGAATTTTAGGGTTAAGTTTGATTCCAGATTCGAGAAGCTTGGGCCACATTC
>NW_017702375.1:0-1691 GCF_001879085.1 Nicotiana attenuata | reverse complement strand
CACACAAGGTTAGACAAGCCACTTACCACGAACCGACTCAATGTCAACTAGAAACCACGCTCTTGCCACGAGTATCCGACTCCAAATGGCCCAAATCTATTCAATTCAATTACACATTGTAAATAACATCGCAACCTGGTTTTGCTATTAAATTCAAAGCTACGGCGTGAAATTAGGTGAAATGACCAAAATGCCCTTCAGGCCAACGCCTCAGAATCGAATAATTTTCACATTTTCGGAACCCTCGTACTCTCACGAGTCTAACCATATAAAAATCTCCCAAATCGGAGGTCAAATGCTCACTCAAAACCCAATAGTTTGGTCTAAGAAGTTTTAACCCAATTCTTCAAATTTTAATCCCAAATTCGAATTTTAATGATGGATTTAACTACAAAATGATGAAATATAACTAGAAGGGATTAAAGAAACGTTACCCAATAATCTCCTCTTCAAAACCCTCTGAAAATCGCCCTTACCCGAGCTCAAATTGATTTTTCTAACTTATGAAATCAAACCCTCGAAATTTCTATTTCTGCACAGGTGTTTCCGCTTCTGCGGACAAGGGACCGCATCTGCGGACCAATACACCGCTTCTGCGGTTTTCATTAAAGGGGATAGGGCCGCATCTGCGATAGCTGGGCCGCTTCTGTGGCTCCGCTTTTGCGGAAATGGCACCGCTTCTGCGGCTTCTGAGGAAAAAGGGGACAAGCCGCTTCTGCGGTCACATAGCCGCTTCTGCGGCGCCGCATCTGCGGTTCCCAAGCCGCAGATGCGAAAATACGAGAAGAGGGACATTCAGCTGTTGCAATAACTTCAAAATTCCTCCGTTAACCACCCGAAATCTTCCCGAGGTCCCCGAGACCTCAATCAAAAGCACCAATACCACCTAATACCTTATTCGAACTTGTACCAATCTTAAAAACACCTAAAACAACGCCGAAAACCCGAATTAATCAAAGATTCAAGCCTAAGAACTTCAAATTCCTACAAAACACGCTTTCGATCAAAAACCTAACCGAACCTCGTACGGATGACCTGAAATTTTGCACACACATCACAAATGACATGACGGAACTACTGTAACTTTTGGAATTCCAATCCGAACCTCGGATCAAAAAACTCACTATCGGACCGGAAACTTCAAAAATTCAAACTTCGGCATTTCAAGCCTAAATGAGTTACGGACTTCCAAAATACATTCCGAACACGCCCCCAACCCCGAAATCACCTAACGGAGCTAACGGAACCATCGAATTTCCATTCCGAGGTCGTCTTCACACTGTTCCGACTACGGACCACTTTTCAACACTTAAGCTCTCATTTAGGGACTAAGTGTCCCAAAACTCTCCGAAACTCAACACCGAACGTCCCGGCAAACCAAAATAGCAGAAATGAACTTAGGGGAAGCAGTTAATAGGGGATCGAGGCGTTAATTCTTAAGACGACCGGCCGGGTCGTCACATCATCCTACACTTAAACATTCGTTCGTCCTCGAACGAGCATGGAGAACATACCTGAAGTAGTGAAAAGATGAGGGTAACTGCTGCGCATATCCTGCTCGGTCTCCCAAGTCGCCTCCTCGGCCGGTTGACCCCGCCACTGAACCTTCACTGAAGCTATGTTCTTTGACCTCAACTTCCTGATCTGCCTGTCCAATATAGCCACTGGCTCCTCAACATAGGATAGATCCT
>NW_017702374.1:0-1691 GCF_001879085.1 Nicotiana attenuata | reverse complement strand
AGCATATTGTTGTTGGAGCTTTAAATCAAAACTAGGACATACCAGTGAAGGTAGAAGTAAGCAGAATTAAAGAACCAAAGAGCACAGATGATTAGCCTTGGCTTTCAACCGGCTAAAAGTAGCAAGTAGCACACGAGAGAGGGAGAGCAGAGATTTTCTAGTAAGAGAGGTAGTTTTATTGAAAACCAGTGTTCGTGTCTTGTTAATGAAAGACTTAGGGTATTTATAGTTGAAAGTAGGTAGTGAAATAAGGTAAAAATCATAGTAGTATACTAATTTAAGAACTCAGAATCAATCAATTAGAGAATCAAGGAAGTACTCCCTTAAGTTAAGGGAATCAAATCAAACGAGGAGATTCAATATCATATAAGGCAAGAAGAAAAATCAGTGCATGACTAAATAAGGAAGGAGTCAAGGTTCAGTAGGCATAGAGTAGCCGATTAGGACCAAATTCATAAAGCCTTAATTAAGGACACAACTCATTAGAAATAAGTATCATAGCAAATATGCCAAGGAAATCAGTCAGCTTAAACAGACGGGGTAAAGCTTGTAAGGCTTTTAAAGAAAATCTTTCATTCACCATCAATTAAGGAAATCAGAATCAATCAAGAGGGAGTCATGATTCTGCATGTTCAACATATAAATAGAGGAGTTGAACAGACGTAGCAAAGGGCAAGGTTAGCCATATTGACAGCAAGAAGCAAGAGATGAACAAACAAAGTGAGCATAGTCACACAGAAGTGACATAACTAGGCTAGGAATTCAGTAAACACATTCGAAGCCTGGTGACCACGAGAGATCAACAAGAATCAAATAAACAGGCTAACACACAGAACCAAGGCAAAGAGAATCATGCCGACACACAGAACCAAAGCAAAGAAGTCATGCTAACTCACAAAGCAAAGAAAATCATGCTAACTTACAGAACCAAGGCAAAGAAAATCATGCTAACTCACAGAACCAGGGCAAAGAAAATCATGCTAACACATAGAACCAAAGCAAAGAAAATATTAAAAATTAGGGCTTTAATAGAGTCGAGTTAAAAAAGCAGTAGAAGCATAAAATCGGTCAAAATAAGCAAGGAGAAAAGGTTTAATCATAAGGAAATCGGTTAAAACAAGCGTAGAAGGATCTCCGAGAAACCCTAGTTTTCAAAGAAGGTAAAACGATTTAAAGATGAGGATCTTTTAGAAGAAGCTCGAGAATAAGCAAATCATAGAAGGAAACAGGCTTAAAATGTAAAAATAACACAGATCTGAGAGATTCAGAATAGAGTTAGGGTTTCAAAGGGAAACCCAAATAGAAATCGAAAGAACCTGTTGCAGACTTCACCGATCGTAACATATAAGGTGTGATTTTGCCCAAAATCACACCGGAGAAGCCATAAATAACAGAAACAGTAACCCTAGGTCCAAATCGGTATGGCCCAAGACCCTTGAAGGTCTTAGAGATGATAAGCAAGGCGATGAGAGACTCATTGGAGGCTTGGGTTAAAAGGATGGTCGCACGGAGATGACCGAAGAAGGAGGCGTTTGACGGAGTCTAGGTTTAGGTTTGAGAGAGGAGAGAAGATGAGAGCATCTGAGGGCGGCAGGGAATTGGAAAGTGAGTAGGGTTAGGGGTCGTTTGGAAATTAAAAAGGAAAGGAGAAATGAGGGCCGTTGATTTAAAAGATCAACGGCCAGGATTTA
>NW_017702373.1:0-1691 GCF_001879085.1 Nicotiana attenuata | reverse complement strand
CGTCGACATTCTCTCTACATCTCTCTCTAATTTCTCAATACGCAAATTTCAGTAATACAAAGCAAATGAAAAGAGAGCAGCAATTCCACCATTAACAACCATTAAAAAGCTTGAAAGCTTTGAATTCAAATTTGGGTTTTCGAAAATCATTATTGTTTGGATTGGGCGTTGTTGAAAATAATCGGGAAAATGGTTTAGAGTTTATATCTCAATTTTGAGGGTTTTTGGTGAAGATTAGACTTGGTTTTGACTGAATTTCAGATTGAAACTCGAAGAAGAAGAAGAAGAAGAAGACATATTGCAAAAATTGTAGATAAATTGTAGATTATTTGTATTCTGATTGTAGATGCTTTATTTTCTGTTTTCACAAATAAAAAACGGCTAAAACTTCTACAAATCTTCTGAAAAAACGCAATTATGTCAAAAATCCCAGTTATGCTATAATTGAATGGGAATTGGGATATAAAAATTCAATGTACCCAGTTTGTAGATATTTTGTAGATAAATTGTAGATTATTTGTATTCTAATTGTAGATGCTTTGTTTTCTGTTTTCACAAATCAAAAAAGACTAAAACTTCTACAAATCTTCTGCAAAAAATGCAATTATGTCGAAAATCCCAATTAAACTACAATCGAATGGGAATTGGGATATTAAAATTCAATATACCCAGTTTGTAGATATTTTGTAGATGAATTGTAGATTATTTGTATTCTGATTGTAGATGCATTATTTTCTGTTTTCACAACCCAATTCCAATACCAGTACCCAAATACCCATTACCCTCCTACCTTTTACATATAAAAACACAATGAGGAAACCTAAAAAAATCAGATCCATCAAATCCTAAATACCTTACCCCTGGAAACGGCTCCATCGGCTCCCTTCCAAAAAATCGAAAGCAGAAAAAACGCTCCCCAAAAAGAAGCAGAAACAACGGCGCAACGATGGAACCCGTTTCTTCTTCTTTGGATTTTTTGATACAGAACAAAAAAAAAAGGGCCCATTTTGGTACCTTGAATTAAGGAGGGATATATGCTGCATTAATTGTACCCTTAAAATACACTATGGTATAGAATTGGTAATTTGGTATACTCAATATAATTATATCAAACCTTAAACATTGAGGGTAATAAGATTTCCTATATGGTATAGGAATGTAAAAATTCCTTAAAACTAACAAAACTTTAGCGTAATTTTTATGAGTCGTTTGAGTTACTAGCTTGAGTTAGTTCGAGAAAATAATTTTAGAAAATTGGTTCCTTTTGAAAAAAAGATAATTATTGTAACAAAAGAACTCATGATCAATGAAGAATAGATCCGCAAATTACAAAAAAATACGTTAGACACTCATCCAGATAATTAGAGAAATCACTATCCCAGGGCTTTTACTCATTGAACACACCTTATCTCCTTAGTTACTTATTTTTATTGCTGTATATAGTCATTAGTCAATTAGGTAAAATAAAAACCACAATCTGTAGAAATCAAATGTTGTTTTAACCTGCTTTTTTAGTGATATTGAGTAGCTATAACTATATGTTAGTTCTCTCTAGGATTTGACTCCGAACTCTTCAGCCGATTATACTTGGCCACCGCTACTAATCCTTCGTGCCTAGAAACGGGCGTGATCAGTAGCTTAAATCAATAGGCTAAGAAAATGCACCTTAGAGGCGATTATTATGAGATCAT
>NW_017702372.1:359-1692 GCF_001879085.1 Nicotiana attenuata | reverse complement strand
AGACAGGAACTCTTTGGCAAATCTAAAGAAGAAACCATCAGAAAACTTCCGTGAGTATGCAATTAAATGGCGTGAACAGGCATCGAGAGTGAAACCTCCAATGGACGAGGTGGAGATGGTTACTGTTTTTCTCCAAGCACAGGAAGCAGATTATTTTCAGAATATGATGTCCGCCATGGGTAAACCTTTCGCCGAGGCAATAAAAATCGGAGAGATGGTAGAAAATGGTTTGAAAACAGGTAGAATTTTGAGTCAAGCAGCCATAAGAGCCACCTCCCAAGCCATTCAAGGCGGGTCTGGAGGAATGGCCAAAAGCAAAAAGAAAGAGGATACAATGATGGTGGCATCGGGAGAAAGAAGATATCGGGCTCCCAGACCGGTATTCTCTGAAAGAACCCCTCAACACTACTACCCGCATACGGGAACGACCTATGCTCCTGCACCTTATGCAGTCATGAATGGACAACCTTTTGGCCAACCACAACCACAAGCTAACCGAAATCCACCCCCGTTCCAAAGAAATCAACCTCCTTACCAGAACCAGTATAATCCCCGACTACTGCAGAATAACCTTCGTCCCCGAGAACCGCCCAGGAGATAAAATTTCACACCGATCGGTGAGTCTTATTCCAGTCTGTTCCCAAAGCTCGTCCAGATGAACCTACTGCAGCCTATTCCCCAAAACAGGCAAAACCCAGAATCCTCATCTTATCAACGAGGGGTCCATTGTGCTTACCATTCAGGAGCCGAAGGGCATAGTACTGATGACTGTTAGACCCTGAAACAAGCGGTGGAAAACTTAATAGAGCAAGGGAAAATAATACTGAGGGATGAGGATACCCCAAATGTGACCAATAATCCACTGCCAACCCACAACAACGGGCCGTTGATCGGGATGATCTGTGAAGACAGAGAGTTTGATCCAGCATTAAAAGCTATAATTGCTATCGCTGATGCGGAAAGAAAGCCCGAGGTGGCCCCGAAGCAAGAGAAAGGGGAAAAGAAGAGCAAAATCACCAAGACAGAACCAGAAAAGAAAGCTGATCTGAAGAAAGGAACACAAATGTACATACCCAAGCAAGCCTATGTGGTACGGGGGACAATCAAACCACCTCGGGCTGAGTGAGCCAGTGGTTGTTGGACGCGTACCACAGAAGCCTGTGACCAACCCTGCTGCGGTACCATGGAATTATCATCAGATGATGGTTACGTACAAGGGTAAAGAGATCTTGGGAGAGCTGCCAGAAAACCCCCCTGTTGAGAAATATTCAAATGTAGAGGAGATAAACAATGCTACCAGAAGGCGTTTCCCGCCTAAGAAGCCTGTGAGTGC
>NW_017702372.1:0-148 GCF_001879085.1 Nicotiana attenuata | reverse complement strand
TGCTAAACTCCAAAATTGGAAGGCTACGCCATTCCCGATCAGGCGGGAGTCCTGCTAGACCTGTCCTGCTACTTTTTCTGCATCCCGAGTTATTCCAGGATGTAACTCGGATGTTTCTTTTAGTTTCTTGTCTTTAAGTTCCCGAATG
>NW_017702371.1:0-1692 GCF_001879085.1 Nicotiana attenuata | reverse complement strand
CTTCCTTTAATCATCTGGCAACCTTTCTTAACCAGTACGCTATTCTAGTTTATTTCATTGTTTTCTGAAATCAGTAGATATCATGCCTATAGGACCTTCGTCCAACACTTAGGCAATCCTTAGGGTAAAATTACAAACTGAATCAGTTTTTCTTAGCTACAACCAGCAGGCAGGCCTGATTCAGGCTTCTTATCTGAACTATGTAATAAATCAGTCTGCCTCAACCTTTAAGTTTTAATCAGACCCTAAACAGTATGTGTAAGTCCTGTTAAAATTATGTGCTTCTCTGTTCAAAGGGGGTATATCTGAGCCTTTTACTTGTTATGTGCTTCCCCCTAACTTGCTATACGTATTTTTTGTATGTCGCCTTTGAGTTTTGCCTTTGAAACTATAAACAAGCCTAATATCCCTTCCCTTTAGGATTAGTAGTCCCAAATGCCTTCGGGACTGATAGGATTGGGGCGGGTAATAGCATGCAATAAGCAAACGAGACCATTCTGCGCTTTAATACCTTAACGGGCTGGGAAAGGGTAGATATGGATATGATGAACACGCGATAACATCACGCGTAGCCCCTCAATGAGGAGTGATTACCGGATGTTGTGTGGGGTGATCCATATTATTTATAAACCTAGGACCCACCCCCCTTCCCTTTGTTTCTTTGATTCTTTGCTTCTTTTTTTCCAAATTTTAAACTATTTCTCTTAGGAAAATCAGTATCCCTTTCGTTCTTTCTAACTTTGCTTATTTGTAACCATTATGTGAAAGTCACCTCTTACTTGAAGTTTTATTTGCCTATGTGTTATTTGCACTTAAATCCCCTCTACACTGGATTCTTTCTACTGATTTTTACAAGGGCATGACAAAGTTTCCTTCATGTTTAACGTGTTTGTATGCTTTTATATGTGATGAATCTTTCTTCAAAAAAGGTTTTCAAACTTGTGATTGATTCAGAATTCCTTTTAAATATGTCTAATTGATTTGTTAGCTGATTTTCCTTAAGTTAAAAATCTTTCCCATCTTTCTGACTTGGTTCATTCGTACAAAATCTCGGGCCTCAGATTTCTTGGCTGTTAATTGATTTTCTTTCCTTAAATTGTACAACCGTGTATTTCAAAGACCTTGTCCTTAAATAGCCTTTATGTATTTGCCCCTAATTTACTACTTTTCACAAAGTGTTTGATTAATTTCTTTCCTTAATTGGTTTTACCCGTTTGAATCTGAATCCCTTAATTTAGGGAAGCCTTGTGTAATTGATTGACAATCAGTTTTCAAACTATTTTCTTACCTTATTTCTGCCTGCTTTCTGCATTATGAATACACTACTCCTCTTTAACACACGGCACACACGATTTTAACAATCCTCCACTACTACTTTACAATCTCCTCTGAACTCTTACTAGCACTCTCTTCTTGCTTATTCTGTGGCTTTCACAAGACTACTGCACTTTCTCTTTGTTTGTTTCCCTTGAAACTGGTATGTTCTAATTTAAGTTGCAGCATCACCACAATGTGTTTACTTACAGCTTTCTTCATCTATGTCTACTTTATTACTTCTGCAGATCTAAATACTTAAACTAGCATGTTATTTTCTTTTGTTTGTTTCTGTCATGAACCCCTCCTCCATATTCCCTTTATGTGTTGTGAGTTGCAGTTTAAAACATGGCAATATGCAAGTTATTGTCTATGGTT
>NW_017702370.1:0-1692 GCF_001879085.1 Nicotiana attenuata | reverse complement strand
AATTTCGGATTTAATTTGGAAAATGTGTAAATTCATATGGAATTAATTTGTACGATTTATATTGAGTATATTGAATTAGTATGACTAGATTTGAAGCTTCGGACGAATTTGCGAGGCAAAGGCTTGTTGGAATTTTGAATTGATAGCAAAGCGAGGTAAGTGTTTGGTCTAACCTTAGCTTGAGGGAATAGGAGTTGTGTCATAATTGTTATGTGTTATTTGTCGACTACGACGTATAGGCATGGTGACGAGTATCTATACGTTGGTGTCAAGCATGCCCGTGAGTCTTATACTTTGATTAATATGACTCCTATTTGACTTAACTGAAGAGTTTTGCCTCTCCTGTTGTTATGTTATATTTTCATAACTACTTGACTCCTGTTGATTTCCTTATTATTGACTTGTATATTGTGGGATCGTTGTTACGTGTTAGTTTTCCCGTTATTGAACTGTTTCCTTTATGTCAATACTCTTTTCTGTGGTTATTCCTTTGAGCTGATTCTACCATTTTTCTCGTGAATTACAGCACTGAGTTGATTTACTTATATTTCCTGGTATTATTATCATTTGTTGTTGTTATATATATTGCGGTGATATCCAATCCTTCTGTTGTGCTGTAGCTGTTGATTCTGTTGGTTGCGTTGTGTATTTACTTTGGGACTACGGATGTGGGATTCCGGTAGCTCCCCCTTGTTTGTTTACTTTTGGGACTACGGGTTAGATTCCCGGGAGATCCCCCTGCATATTTACTTTGGGACTACGGGTTAGATTCCCGGGAGATCCCCCTGCACATATATTGAGGATACCAAGAGATCCTCGGGATACCAAGAGATCCCTAGCTCATATACGAAGGATACTGAGAGATCCCCGAGTATTTACATTTGGGACTACAGGACGGTATCCTGGGAGATCCCCGGTTGTTATCTATGCATTGAGTTGTACTCCTTCTGTGATTATTTTATCTCCGTTGTAATTGTTGTTATCAATTCAAGTGTTTTAATGGTTTAGATTTCCTTCACGGCTGTGATCCTTTGTGTAGAAAGTCATAGTGTTGATAATACCTCGCCCTATTGTTTTATATATATTCAATACTTTAAATTTCAACAATTGTTATATTTTTAACTCAATTGATTTCTCAGCTAGATTTTCCTTAAACCGTTTGAGGTTGTACTTTACTTAAAAAGGGATTTCTTCTATATTTTGATTTATTGACTTCTCGTATTAATGGTAGTAATTCATTCGATATTGTACTTCAATTGAAAATGGCATTTTCTTTATCAAATGATTTCTAAAAATAACTTCATCTTTTCTTGTTGATTTCCTATTTGGGTTGGGAGTTGTACCCTACTTTGTGTTAAGTGAATGAGGCTCCTTGAGCATTCTTAATTGTATTGGGTTATGGAACCTATGAACTGAGTAATATGAGGATATTATTGTAAAAAATGAGACAGAAATATGTGGGCATGAGGTGCCGTGAAAATATGAAAGTGGGCTGAGACCAATATTATTTATGATTATGAAATGAGGCGTCACAAGATGACTTTTACTCGAAAGAAAATATATTCGAAATATATTTATTGAAAAGCATATTATCTTAGAGATTATTACTTGAAGGATTTATAGGCGAAAGATTTATATATGAAGGACTTGATTAATTGATTGCACTGGTATTTATTATTTGTTGAGAAACAT
>NW_017702369.1:0-1692 GCF_001879085.1 Nicotiana attenuata | reverse complement strand
GGACAGTACAACCCTTTTTAGAAAATAGTAAAACCGTGAAAATCCTTTAGAAAATATCTGGCTCAGTTTAAAAAACCTCTTTTGAAAATATCCTTTTACAACAGTCAAGCAAATGAATGCGTATTCAGATAATGCAAGTCCGCACATAAGTCAGCCCCTCGGGCACAGCACTCCACAAACAGTTAACACCAGGGCTTCTGGTAAATAGTACAAGCAATAGCATGGATGCCAATGATATGAGAGTGCTAAATGTCATGACACGTAGTACAAACAGGAACCAATGCATGAATGCAATGCAATGCATATGACCGCTGCGGCGCGCAGCCCGATCCATTTGGGTACCCGCGCTCACTGTGGGGGTTCAGACTCCGGAGGGGCTCCTACAGCCCAAGCGCAATATCAATATCACACCGCTGCAGCGCGCAGCCCGATCTATCCTCAGTCCAGAAATGCAAATAAGCCCCTTGGGCAATAGTAAAATAACAGTCTCAACTCAAAACGTCAGTAAAATATCATTTAGGTTTTCAAATCTTAGAAAGATAGCTAAGTTTGCGAAACAGTATTTTAAACCTTGGACTGTGATAAAATAATATGCAAAGTAATGCAAAAACAGTGATATCGATCCCTGAAGGATTCAAACAATTGGCACGAAGCCCAAATATAGCAATCAACCCAAATAATGATGATAACAAGTAGTTTCAGTCAATTACGCAATAAAACCAAAAACCGGGACGGACTAAGTCACAATCCCCAACGGTGCTCTACCCCACGCTCATACCTGGCGTGCAAGTCACCACAATACAGCACTATGATGTGCAAATCCGGGGTTTCAAACCCTCAGGATATCATTTACAAGTATTACTCACCTCGGACCGGTGAAATCCCTAGCTCGCGATGCCTTTGCCCCTCAATCGGCCTCCACGCGCGTCGAATCCAACCAAGACCAGAGCGAATACATCACAATATGCTAAGGGAACAATACCCAATCGAAAACAATCGAAAATTAGCAAGAATCTCGAAACTAGCAAAACCCGAGCCCCGGGCCTGCTTCTCGAAAAATTACGAAATTTACATCACCGGATTCCTCGTCTCGCCACGAGTCCATACATATAAAATTTACCAAAATCGGAGTTCGTTTGGCCCTCCAAATTCCATTTTTACATCATAATTTTCTCAAACCCTAACTTCCATTTTTAACCTTTAGTTCCTTGGATTTTCAGTGTTAATCCATGATTTTACACCATAATATCATAATCTAAGTCTAAGAATCCATACCTGATGATAGCCCTCGAAACCCTCTTCAAAAATCGCCCAAAATCTCCTTAGTCCGAAGTCCAAAATGTTTCTTCTCTTTCAAAATCGTGAAAACACTGTTCACTTAAACTCAACCAGGTTTCGCTTCTGCGGTTGGGATACCGCACCTGCGGCTCCCGCTTCTGCGCAAAATAACCGCTTCTGCGGTCTAACTTAAAATCCTCAGGACCGCTTCTGCGGTCACCACCCGCTCCTGCGATGTCCGCTTTTGCGGACTGCCTTCCGCTTCTGCGGAAATTGCCAAGCCCTCAAGGACCGCTTCTGCGATCACAGCTCCGCTTAAGCGGCTCCGCTTCTGCGGTCCAAGACCCGCAGAAGCGAGAATACCAAAAACAGCATGCCCTTCAGCTGTATGAAACTTCCAAAAACTCCCCGTTA
>NW_017702368.1:0-1692 GCF_001879085.1 Nicotiana attenuata | reverse complement strand
CAAGGGAATACAATTCAAGTTTCAGCAATCAGGCGCCCACCTGGAGAGCAAGGGAGTACAGTTCAAGTTTCAGCTTTCAAGTTCTTATTGATATTTGGTAACATGATTCAGTTTATACTCACATATGCGCCCAGCTACCAAGCCGGGGCAGAAATTTTTCTTTGTTTTTGTCTATTTTGTTGAAATCAGGAGCCCACCTGGAGAACAAGAGAATACAGTTCAAGTTTCAGCAATCAGGAGCCCACCTGGAGAACAAGGGAATACAGTTCAAGTTTCAGCAATCAGGCGCCCACCTGGAGAGCAAGGGAATACAGTTCAAGTTTCAGCAATCAGGCGCCCACCTGGAGAGCACCGGAATACAATTCAAGTTCAGTAGTCAGAAGCCCACCTGGAGAGCACGGGAATACAGTTCAAATTCAGCAGTCATGCGTCCACCTAGAGAAAGGGAAAGCATCTCAAAATACAGTTCGAGTTCAGCAGTCAGGCGTCCACCTGGAGAAAGGGAAAGCATCTTAAAGTACAATTCGAGTTCAGCAATCAGGCGTCCACCTGGAGAAAGGGAAAACACTTCAGAATGCAATTCAAGTCAGCAACAAAAGGGGCTTGCGGAAAGAATGCGAGTCAACAGTCCGAGATGATCAACAGAAGTTAGTCACAATCCAAAATAATAAAAGAAGAGGAGAAACAAAAAGAAAGCAAAGGTGAATCCAAAATGCAGAAGTAGAGAAAGATGTGAATTGCTTAAGACATGACTGGAGTCACAAGCATGGTGTGGTGTCTAGGTTTGATCCGAAAAGCTGAGGAAGAATGAACTAGCACCTGCAACTAGCAAGCGTCAAGGTTCAAATCCAAAGTCTGCATGAAGAACCATTCAAGACTCAAGACCAAGTTTCGGAAGACTTATAGATATGAATCTTGAAACTCGTAGTTAACAGGCTTAGCTAGTCTTTTTCATTTCTTTTGATTTTGATGTAATAACAGGATCGCGGACCGGAACCTCGGCGGAACGACACCTCGACTGGCTCTTCACCTCGGTATACTCCATCACCTCACTCACCTCTAAACTACACGTGGTCTGATTCCTTTATAGCCAAGGATATATAGGCAGCTCAGATACCAGGGCTCGGTCACATTCCCCCCTTCTCAGTTTTAGTCTCTCCCAAATAAGGGTCGGGTCAAAAACCTGTCTAGTCGTTCTTTGTCTGAAAACTCTTCGCGTTTCCAGTCAAAGAGGGGCAGCTGTAGACATGTGATTTTTGACCCTCCCCATGATTTTTTATATTTTAGCATGTAAATATGTAATTTAGGCCTAATATAGCTATTTTAACTATTTTTTGATTTCTTTACTTTATTTTCGCCATAAAAATGGAAAATTACAAAAAATATTTTAGTTTATATATTTTTCATAATTTTTTTAAAAATACAAAAATAGTACGTTGTTTTATCTCTATATAATTTCGAAAACACAAAAAATAGTTTCATGCTTGATTTAATTAATTAGGATTATCTTTGGCATTGTGTAGTATTTTTATCTTATTTTAAAATGAGTCAATTAAGGTGTTGTATTACAATTTTAAGAGTTTTAGAGCTCAATTCTTGGCCTAATTCGGATTAGTCAATTAAGCTTAGGGACCCTTATAGACTCTTCTTTGGAACTAAAACAAGTAAAAAGACCATGAGGACCTAATACGT
>NW_017702367.1:0-1692 GCF_001879085.1 Nicotiana attenuata | reverse complement strand
AACTGAGCAGTAAGAAATCACGTAAAGCAAACCAACATGCCATATAGAAGCAGTGTAAAACCCTTTGAGAAAAGCAGTGAAGCTGTGAAATCTTTAGAAATATCTTAGCTCGGTTTAAACTCTTTTGAAAATGACTTTTTCAACAGCTACGCTATGAATGCAAAACAGCTAGTGTCGATAAGCACAGAAAATCCCCCCCTCGGGCACAAATACCACAGTATAACAGGTAAAACTACAAGTAAGTATGAAAGATGAACACATAAAGGTTCGCCCCTCGGACACAAATACCACAGTATAACAGGTAAAATGACAAGTAATTATGAACGATGAACACATAAAGGTTCATCCCTCGGGCAATATCTCAGAACAGTACCAGCCCCTCGGGCTCACTCTCAGAACGATATCAGCCCCTCGGGCTCACTCTCAGAACAATCTTAGCCCCTCGGGCTCACTATCAAAACAATATCAGCCCCTCGGGCTCACTCTCAGAACAATGGGTACCCACGCTCACTGTGGGTGTGCAGACTCCGGAGGGGCCCCTTACGGCCCAAACGCTATATCAAGTCACCTCGTGGCATCATCTCTCGGCACTCAGCCTCACATAACTCAAGCCACCTCGTGGCATATAAATGTATCTCAGGCCCTCGGTCTCATATCGCTCAGTGTATCCTCATATATGTCCCTCGTCCGCACTCAGTCAGATATCATCACAAGCCCCTCGGGCATTAGTAAAACAGTAGTTCTCAGCCCAAAACAATCATTTAGAAATATTATTTAAGTTTCAAATCTGAGTAAAAGTGGCTGAGATTGTAAAACAGTAGATATCAACAGGATTGAGTTCAAGTAATAAGTCGAAATAGTGAGGAAATAGTGATAAAAATCCCCGAAGGGTTCAAATGGTTGGCACGAAGCCCTAATATGGCAATCAACCCAAATCATGATGATAACAAACATTCAGTCAAATACGTGGTAAAATCATCAATCGGGACAGACCGAGTCACAATCCCCAGTAGTAAAAGACCCCGCACTAGTAATCCAGCGCATGTCTCACCTCAATATAGCACTACGATGTGCAATCCGGGGTTTCAAACCCTCGGGATATCTATTACAATAATTACTAAACAGCAGATCTCACCATAACAATGCAGGAGTACAACCCAAACACAGCCCGATACTGGGGTATCACAAGTCACGAGCATCTATTAGAGTATAAATACAACTACAAGGTCTGAAAAATATATGAAACGGGACTAATAAACAAAAGGGAGAAAAGCGGTGCTTCGAACGCTGGCAGTCACCTCGCTAACTCCGATAACACTGCCTCCGATCAGTCAAAACACGCTATTGGGTGCAAAATTACCTGCATCTGTACACCCGGTGCAGGGAGTAAAGTGAGTACTCAAACTCAGTGAGTAATAAAGGTAAATAACAACTGAGCAGTAAGAAATCACGTAAAGCAAACCAACATGCCATATAGAAGCAGTGTAAAACCCTTTGAGAAAAACATTGAAGATGTGAAATCTTTAGAAATATCGTAGCTCAATTTAAACTCTTATGAAAATGACTTTTTCAACAGTTACGCTATGAATGCAAAACAGCTAGTGTCAATAAGCAAAGAAAATCACCCCCTCGGGCACAAATACCACAGTATAACAGGTAAAACGACAAGTAAGTATGAAAGATGATCACATA
>NW_017702366.1:0-1692 GCF_001879085.1 Nicotiana attenuata | reverse complement strand
GAGTGTTTCACTTAACCACTGAGTTAGGGTTTGTAAATTTGTTCAATTTTTCCACCTAACTTGTCCCTACTCATTTGCCCAACCATTATGAATGCCCAACACACAAACCCAGCATTTAAATTACCCTAAGCTAACAAATAAATGAAACAGAAGAAGCTACGAGAAGAAAAAGAGAAGCTAAAACTGCTGGGCATGAAAATATAAAATTAATCAATGAAAGATGCATGAAATGTTACCAGATTATGAAGATTGTATGCAAGTATTCAATGCAAGCAAGTATTACGGTCAATGATACGATGAACAGTAGCTTTAAGGGGTCTGAGTGTTGAAAGTTCGAAAAGGGTAAATGGTGCCCCTTGGGTTCTATTTATAGAAAAAGGTGTGGGCCCCATCCTTACCTACCAGCGCGGCCGCGCAAAACGGACCGCGGAACGCGCTGGGTTTGTTTCATTGAAGCTTGAGAAGGCAACCTCCGTGGTCCGCACAAAAGTGACCGCGACCGCGGAGGTCCACCGTGGTCCGCACAAAATGGAATGCGGCCGCGGTGGCAAAATTTAGAGAGTAACTCACTTAGCCCATACCAGTGCGGACCGCACAAAATGTCCCGCGGCCGCACTGGCTACTTCAGAGACCGTTCAACTTTTGCACTTATGCCTTGCACTGCATCAACTCAATCCTTGCAACATCTGAAAACCAATTAGCTCAAAAATTAATCCTAACTACCAAGAAAATCAAAGAAAATAAAAAGAAAAAGACATGGGTTGCCTCCCAAGAAGCGCCTGATTTAACGTCACGGCACGACGCGGGTTACCATCACATCATTTGAAATGAACCACAGCCACCACATGGCTATCATCAATCTTCCCAAGATAATGCTTGACACGGTGCCCATTCACCCTAAAGACTTCACCACTTTTGTTCTTCAAATCTAGAGCACCAAATGGAGTTACACATACAACTTCAAATGGCCCACTCCACTTTGATTTTAGCTTTCTGGGAAACAACCTTAGACGGGAGTTGAACAAGAGGACCAAATCACCAACCCTGAACTCCTTTCCACGAGCATATTTGTCATGCAAGTACTTCATCTTGTCCTTATACAAGGACGAACTAGAGTATGCATGGAGGAATTCATCAAGTTCATTTAGTTGTTCAACACGAAGATTGGCCGCAACATCCCACTCAAGATTAAGCTTCCTCAAGGCCCACATAGCCTTATGCTCCAATTCTACTGGTAGGTGACATGCTTTCCCAAACACCAACCGGTACGGCGACATACCAATTGGGGTCTTGTACGCGGTCCGGTAGGCCTATAGAGCATCATCTAACTTTTTAGACCAATCGGTCCTATTAGCATTGACAGTTTTGGATAGGATGCTCTTGATTTCTCTATTTGATACTTCAACTTGACCACTTGATTGCGGATGGTAAGGTGTAGAGACTTTATGGTTGACACCATACTTGGAGAGCAAGGTATCAAAAGCTCTATTACAAAAGTGCGATCCACCATCACTAATGATTGCCCGGGGTGTACCAAACCTTGTGAAGATACTCTTTTTAAGAAATGCCACCACACTCCTAGCTTCATTATTAGGCAAGGCCACAACCTCAACCCGTTTTGACACATAGTCCACTGCTACAAGAATGAAAGTGTTCCCACACGAGCTAACAAAAGGGCCCATAAAATCGATA
>NW_017702364.1:0-1692 GCF_001879085.1 Nicotiana attenuata | reverse complement strand
CAAGGATTAGCATCATGCAAGTATGGGGGAAGGGATTAGCCTCATGCAAATATGGAGGCAGGGATTAGCCTCGTGCAGCTATGGAGGCAAGGATTAGCCTCATGCAGGTATAGAGGCAAGGGATTAGCCTCATGAAAATATGGAGGCAGGGATTAGCCCAATGCAAATATGGAGGCAGGGATTAGCCTCATGCATCTATGGTGGCAGGGAGTAGCCTCGTGTAGTTATGGAGGCAAGGATTAGCCTCAAGTAAATATGGAGGCAAGGATTAGCCTTATGCAGATTTGGAGGCAGGGATTAGCCTCATGTAGGTATGGAGGCAAGGATTAGCCTCATGCAGGTATGGAGGCAAGGATTAGCCTCATGCAAGTATGGAGGCAGGGATTAGCCTCTTGAAAATATGGAGGCAGGGGTTAGCCTCAGGCAGATACGGAGGCAAGGATCTTCCTCATGCAATTATGGGGAGGCAAGGATTAGCCTCATAGATATGGAGGCAGGGATTAGCCTCATGCAGGTTTGGAGGCAGGGATTAGCCTCATGCAAGTATGGAGGAAAAGATTAGCCTCATGCAAATATGGAGGCAGGGATTAGCCTCATCCAGCTATGGAGGCAAGGATTAGCCTCATGAAAATATGGAGGAAGGGATTAGCCTCGTGCAAATATGGAGGCAGGGATTAGCCTCATGCAGCTATGGAGGCAAGGATTAGCCTCATGCAAATATGAAGGCAAGGATTAGCCTCATGTAGATTTGGAGGCAGGGATTAGCCACATGCAGGTATGGAGGCAAGGATTAGCATCATGCAAGTATCGGGGAAGGGATTATCCTCAAGAAAATATGGATGCAGGGATTAGCCTCGTGCAGCTATGGAGGCAAGGATTAGCCTCATGCAGGTATGGAGGCAAGGGATTAGCCTCATGAAAATATGGAGGCAGGGATTAGCCTCATGCAAATATGGAGGCAGGGATTAGCCTCATGCAGGTATGGAGGCAAGGATTAGCCTCATGCAATTATGGAGGCAGGGATTAGCCTCATGCAGCTATGGAGGCAAGGATTAGTATCATGCAAATATGGCGGCAGGGATTAGCCTCGTGCAAATATGGAGGCAGGGATTAGCCTCGTGCAAATATGGAGGCAGGGATTAGCCTCGGGCAGATATGTAGGCAAAAATTAGATTCTTGTAGATAGGGAGGCAAGGATTGGTCTCATGCAACTGGGGAGCCAAGTATTATCCTCATACAATTATGGGGACGCAAGTATTAGCCTCATCCAAATATGGAGGCGCGGATTAGACTCACGCAAATATTGAGGAAGGGATTAGCCTCATGCACCTATAGAGGTAAGGATTACCCTCATGCAAATAAGGAGGCACGGATTATTCTCACGCAGATATGGAGGCAGGGATTAGCCTCATGCAGGTATGGAGGCAAGGATTAGCCTTATGCAAGTATGGAGGCAGGGATTAGCCTCTTTAAAATATGGAGGCAGGGGTTAGCCTCAGGCAGATACGGAGGCAAGGATCTTCCTCATGCAATTATGAGGAGGCAAGGATTAGCCTCATAGATATGGAGGCAGGGATTAACCTCATGCAGGTTTGGAGGCAGGGATTAGCCTCATGCAAGTATGGAGGAAAAGATTAGCCTCATGCAAATATGGAGGCAGGGATTAGCCTCATCCAGCTATGGAGGCAAGGA
>NW_017702363.1:0-1693 GCF_001879085.1 Nicotiana attenuata | reverse complement strand
GGCTCTAATTGGATTTTTTATTCAAACCGTAGAAGTAGACTTAGAGAGTATTTTAAAAAATGTGATGAATTTGGCCTTAGAGAAAGAAAGGTTCCTAAACCTTGTCGGACTAGATGGAATTATATGTATGAAAGTTTAGTAGTTGCATATGAATATAGAAACCCAATTAATGCAACGGTTAATGCTCGTGTTGGTGGTGAGGATGATGATGAAATCCTTACAAATCAAGATTGGACGAATGTTAAAATTCTTATAGATTTTTTAGAACATTTTCAAATTGCTACAAATGCATTTTCTGGGCAATATTATCCTACTATTTCAAACTGTTTAGTTTATATTGCAGCACTATGTGATTTGTTTGTTGAATTTTCGGAGGGTGGGGAAATTTATAAACTTGCTATAAATGCAATGAAAGAAAAGTTTAAAAAATATTTTTCTCTATCCCCCATTTATGGTGTTGCTGCAATGTTAAATCCTACAATGAAATTAGGAGGTCCTCACTTTTGGTACTCAAATATTTATAAGGCTTTAGATCTTTCAGTTGAGGAATTTTCTACACTTGCAGAGGCAAAAGCCTTAATTAAAATAAATGCTCAAACAATTTATAATGCTTATCAACTTGCGTTAGATCATGCTAGGCCAAATGTTCCAACCCCTACTTCGTCTAGTTCACAATCGTCTAAAAGATCTGCGGGCCTAAAAGCACTTAAATCTTGGACGGAGTTTAGGGGTTCTCAAGGTGATAATTTTGATGAGACTTCACATCTAAATGAGCTTCAAGTTTATTTATCGCAGGGACTTGAAAAGGAGAATCCAGACGGCACCTTTGATCTTTTGGAATGGTAGAGGCAAGGGAAAAATATTTTTCGGTTCTTGCAAGGATGGCTCGGGATATTTTATCTATTCAAGCTTCAACAGTTGCATCAGAGAGTGCTTTCTGTCAAGCAAGACTTCAAATAGGTGATCATAGAGCGTCTATGAGGGAGAGCTTGGAAAAATCAATACTATTCAGAGATTGGATCCGCTCGGAAAGAAGAAACTATGGACTTGCAGAATCACAACCGGAGATAGACGAAGCTTATGAAGAAATGATAGCCGAACTTGCGGAGGATGCTGCTTCGCCCGGAAGCGGTGATGAACAAGCTTCTTTTCCGCCACCACCAACGGAACCTCCTCCGAACCTTGAAGGATTTATGAGATTTGTTAGAGATACAATGTAGATTATGGTGTAACTTGTACTTTGGCACATCTTCTTTAGTTTTTTTTTTTCCTTTTAATGGTGGTATTAGCACCTTGTTATGCTCATTCCACTGGGGGAAAGAAGACTAAGAAAGATATGCCATTTTTGGTAATAAAAATTATAAGATATTCCCTTGAATATCTCTTTGCAATATTTTTTTGTCTTTAACTTGCAATTCTTTATAAGCTATAATATATATTCATAACACACTATATATGCTACAAGAAATTATATTTGGAAATATATATACACAACATACTATATATAGTATAGTATACTATATATACTATATACTATATATATATATAGATATATATACTAACATACTATATATACTAAAAAACATTACAAGTATTTTTCAAAAGGAGGGCCCCACCCCCAATGACCATTGCCAACAGTCATATTGCACAAATAGCCTTATTTTTATTTTTTTTCTTTTCTAATTTACTAAAC
>NW_017702362.1:0-1693 GCF_001879085.1 Nicotiana attenuata | reverse complement strand
TTGAGTTTTCTGAAACCCTAGTGACTCTAAAATGGGTATCATCCTCTAGCCCAAAGTTTTTTATAGTTCAAAAATGTGTTCAAAACTTATGATTAATTTCTGGGTGAGGATTGGTTGAGAGTGTGTGATATTGTTCGTTGCTAAAAAAAATTGGGGAAGTCTAAGTACCCAAAACTTGTCTAATGGAAGTGAAGTTTGTGTGCTTTTCATGTGTTCGATGAAAGGCCCGAATGAAATTCTTGGCCGAAACATCGACATTGTTTTTGATTCATGGTTGTTTGTGAGGTCTAGTGCATGATTTGTGTTTGAATGATGATTGGGTTCATAAAAAAATGACTTGGATTGCAAAACTTTAGGGCGTGGCACTGTTGCCTGTAGAAAAGCTTGACTGGGGACGAAGGCTTGCAATAGCGATGGCCTCTTCGCATTTGCGACTTCGCATTTGCGAAGATACCATCGCAATTGCGAAAAATGTTTTTTTTCTAAGACCTTCGCAATTCCCAAGAATTCTTCGCAATTCCCAAACCTGGGTATATCTGATATCTTCTCAATTGCGAAGATTCTTTGGGAAGTGCGATATCAGAGAGCTTACATCTGAAAATCTGAAAATCTTGGAATTTTTTCTAAGTCTGAGCTTCGACTGTCCGATCATTCTTTTGGCATATTTGAGTCATTTTGCACTATTCTTCATAGCCATACCATGTCTTCACTCTTATCACTTGTTGACAGGTACTATAATTGGAAAATGGGCTCGAACTCTGAAGGATCGTCAAGTGACAACTCCGTGGAAGCTGAACAGAATTTTGACCAAGACCGGTTCTTGTCATTGGCGTGTCAAGAACGGTACTTTGAAAACCTGATCTCGACGAAGGTGCTCCCAGAAAGCGGCATACTGATGGACGATGTCCAGGAACGTCTTCTCGAGTTCTATCAAAGGCTAATGGACATGTGATGGAATTGTTTTGCCCCTCAACCTTGCCGAGCAAATGAGCAGTGGGTGAGGGAGTTCTATGCCAACCTCCCAGCTATCCGGCTAAAAAAGCCCCAGATGAGAATTCGAGGAAAAATGGTGCACTTTGGGGCTGAAACTGTAAATGGCTTCTATCATTTGCCAAACCATGACATGACCCCATTCAAGCAAAAAGACTGTGCTTCAGGGGAGTGGTTGGTGTCCAAATTATGCCCGGGTGCAGATGTTCCATGGGCAGTTGAGAAGAAGGGGATCACATCAAAAGAATTCACTGCCGAAGCGAAGATATGGCTGGCCATCATATGCAGCCGTATCTCCCATGTTTCAAACATATGGAACGTCCCGGTCACAGGAGCTCAGATGATAGCCTGCTTCCTTGATGGTATTCAGCTTAATGTTGGTGAACTCTTCATCAATGAATTGAGGGAGTATCGGATGCAGAACAGTCCTTCATTGATATTCCCATCGCTTATCACTGAGCTGTGCCAGCTTGCTGTGGTGGAAGAGGCTCCAGGGGATAATTGGATAGAGCCGGGAAAGCCTCTGCATCCGTTAAAGAAGAGAGGAGAGGGCGGCGCAATGAAGAGCAAAAAGAGAAAGATGGGTTCTTCTTCTCAGGTAGATCCGAGTAGTCAGCCATCATGCTCTGCAGGAGGACCATTTGCTATGCTTAGTGACAAGATGCGAGTGATTCGCGAGTTAGTAGCTGGCCTTCCCCAGGGG
>NW_017702361.1:0-1693 GCF_001879085.1 Nicotiana attenuata | reverse complement strand
TTTGGCACAATTCAATTGACTTTTTGAGTCTTTTCACTTCTTTCAAGGGGTTAGAGAGACACACTGTCACTCTTCTTATACATTCAATCTTTCTCCTTCTCAATTTTCCACACCTTTCATTCTTTTCTTTTCTTGAATCCCTTTTATTCATTTCCACATTGAGTATTCTTTTTGTCTTTTTGCTTTTCTTTCTTTTTCATTGCCTTTCCTTTTCTTCATTTTGTACCTTTTTACCACTTTGTTGCAATCCTCGTCTCTCCCCCCAAACTTATACTTTTGCCATGTGCTAAGGAAAGATCGGGTGCCAAGAGAGGGTATCTTTTAGAACGGGTAAAGAATTGTATCATGGTTCTTGAAGGAAAAAGGTTTAAGGCTCAAAAGGGTTGACTAGGGATTTTATCTTTGGTAGGCTATGGAATTGTTCAATCTATCATTTGGATCAAGGAGAGCCTATAATCATGTCTCAAGTCAAAATTCACTTAGGATTTCGCCTCAACAAACATTCAGGGCAAGTTCTAGACCAATGGCTCGGGACTTGGACTTGCAATGCAATTTCTCACCACACACGCTATGGGATTGCTAAAGAAACAAAGTTGGGGGCCCACAACGACCTTAGATAAGATTTGAGCACACAATGGTCCCGAAAAGCCACTTGATGATTATCGGTCAACACAAGAGTCTCAAGGTCACGACTTTCACCATCCTAAACACAACAATTTGTTTTTGACCATGAGATCAAAGGCAAATGTGCTAGGCCCAAGTGATGCTTTGCTTGAGGCACCCTTAACCACTAACTACTAAAAACAAAAAGAAAAACGGACTCAAACCCTTAAGAAGGTTGTCACGCCATCTATCATTGGGAGCCACCCGGTTCACACAAATTCCACCTTTGGAAAGAACCGTGGTATTAAGAAAACCAAAGGCTTATTGCAAACGTTCAAAACAAGAAGCTACAAACATAACTAAGAAGCTACGGAAAAGAAAAAATGCGGAAAGTAGAATGAATATGTACAAAAGGGGGTTTTAATCGAATATACAATACGGGGATGAATATATACAATGTAACATAACTTTTATATACATACCCAAAATGAAAAGTACGAAAAATGTAATGAAGTACCAAAATTATATTCATACCAAGGATGAAAAATAAAGAAAGCATAAAATATATTAAATATATACAGTCATCCATATCAATTCAAAGTAGGGCCTACCCCCTCAAATGAAAGCTGGCATTATCCTCAATGCCAACTAAGCAAAATAAGCAACAAAAATAGAGGAAAAAGGATATGGAGACTCCCGATGGCCCGCCTGTCTGCATGGGGTCCTGAGTGGTTCCTGGGTCCTCAATATGCTTGGGAACCTCAGACTGGTTCCCTATGACCTGCTGCTCTGCTGTTGGGACCTGGGCCTGGACCTGGACAGGCTCCTGGGCTGCATCCTGTGGCTGATTGGAGGAAGCCTCCGGTGGGTCCTCCAACTGGATGACTGCATCGTCTGCACGGGGAATCATCCTCTGCCTCTTGGGAGGCCTCTCTGACTGCACTGGCTGGGGATGGGCTGCTGGCACAGGGTCCTAGAACAGTAAATCCAAAGGCAGATGATCTGCCTTCAATCTGTCAACCTCAACCCTCAACTCCTTCACGGACTCCTTGGAAGCCCGAGTCTTTCTCATCTTCTTGGCCTCCTTAGC
>NW_017702360.1:0-1693 GCF_001879085.1 Nicotiana attenuata | reverse complement strand
ACCACCTCCTCAAATGAAGCCCCCAATACTCTCTCTCTCTAGTCATCAGAACACGGAGGTGGTAGTTAAGGCCATCAACAAATCTCCTGATCCGCTCACGATCCGACGGAACCATCCAGACGGCATGATGAGCCAACTCTGAAAACCTCATCTCATACTGAGACACAGTCATATCTCCCTACCGTAGCCACTCAAACTGCCTGCGCAGCTCCTCTCTGCGGGACTGCGGTACATACTTCTCCAAAAAGAGAGTGGAGAACTCCTGCCAAGTCAAAGGTGCTGCACCAGTCGGCCTACGCCTCTCATACGCCTCCCACCAAGTGAAGGCAGCCCCAGTAAACTGAAAAGTAGTAAAAGCCACACCACTAGACTCGAGAATCCCCGCTATACGGAGCATCCGCTGACATCTGTCAAGAAAACCCTGGGCATCCTCGCCCTCAGCACCACTGAATGTCGGGGGCTAGAGTCTACCAAACCTCTCAAGACGACGCTGCTCGTCCTCAGGCATAGCTGGAACTCTGAACTCCTGCACTGGTGCAACTGGCTGAGCTGGGGGTGCCTCTTGAGTCTGTAATCCCTGCAATCCATGCTCAGGTGTGCGGGCAGCGGGGGTCTGATTGCCTCCCCCAGCCTGCGAAGTAGCTGCTACTGTGGTGGCTGAAACGACCTGAGCCAGGCCAGTGCAGACTGTCGAAATTTGAGCTAAAGTCTCCTGAAGGCCAGGAAACACGATGGGCACAGCCGGTGCCTGAACTGGTGCTGCTGGAGCCTGATCCTGAGCTGGGGTAACTGGTGGATCAACAGGCGCTGCCCCTGCTGCTCTGCATCTGCCACGACCACGACCGCGTCCACGGCCTCTGGTGGTCTCAGTGGGTGGTACTGGTGGTCGTCCGCCACGTTTGGTAGCTCGTGTCCTCACCATCTGTGAGAGGATAGAATAAAGAGAAATTTAGTACTCAGATCAACAAGTTCGCACGATAAGAATTTCAAGAATGTGGAATTTTCCTATAGGTTCTGCAGCCTCCCGAGGATAAGTACAGACGTCTCCGTACCGATCCGCGAGACTCTACTAAACCATCTCATGACTCGTGAGACCTAGTAACCTAGGCTCTGACACCAACTTGTCACGACCCATTTCCCAAACCTGGACGTGATGGCGCCTCTCGTGAAGACAAGGCCAGCCAGAACAAATGGAAACACCTCTTTTAACAATTTCTTAGCATTAATAGATCCACAACGCGTATAAACAGTTATAAAAGCGAGAACAACGACAATAGCAAAGGAACCCATCCCGACACAGCCCAAACCGGGGTGTCACAAGTCATGAGCTACTACAGAGTTACTATAAGTCTGAGAAATAGAATATCTGATACAATAGTCTAAAGGAACTGAAATAACATAAAATAGGGGAGTCAAGGGGCTGCGAACGTCAACAGCTGCCTCGAAGCTCCAACTCGCTGCCTGTCTGTGAAGAATATCAGTGCTCGGGAGCGGACTCTGCTATGCCTGAATCTGCACACATGGTGCAGGGAGTAATGTGAGTACTCTGACCCAATGAGTAATAATAATAAATAATAACTGAAGGCATGAAAACACATAAGTGCACAAGACAATGCTATATCAGGCAGTAAATCACTTTAAGCAGTAAAATAGTAAAAGGTCAAATGAAGTCTCATTTTCTTAAAGACAGGTA
>NW_017702359.1:0-1694 GCF_001879085.1 Nicotiana attenuata | reverse complement strand
GTATTGAATATATCTGGGCTTATTGCCGTGTTTGGGGCCTTGTGCCGATCTGTAGCATCCTTAGAGGATGAATGTCATTGTGATAGCATGCTTTGTGTAATCATTGATCTCAGTCCTGTGTTTAATCACTGTTATGAAATGCTAAGTCACTTTTCCTAAAGTTAAATATCTAGAGTATATTCTTCTTAATAAATTGGAAATTGGGAAATTAATTGAATCTGTTACGTGACTCATATGCATATTGTGGACTGAGTATGGATCGTGCTGCACGCCGCAGCGAATGGTATGATTATATTGCACTTGGGCTGAAGGAGCCCCTCCGGAGTCTGTACACACCCCCAGTGAGCGCCGTCGACGTTAAATGGATCGGGCTGTACGCCACAACGTGTTCATGTGCATTGCATTGCATCCTTACATTTTACTTGACTGTTATATTTGAAGTAGTTTTGCTGTTGGTTCGTAGTAAGGTGTAGGATTGTTAGTTTTAGCTTTGCTTTGTGGTATTTCGTGGATTTCATATCTTCAGACATTTTATATGCTTATTACTCACTGAGTCGGTAGTACTCACCCCTACTCCCTGCACCTTGTGTGCAGATTCAGGTACACCGGAGGCTTAGCTGAGCAGTCTTTGTTTTCCAGAGATTATCAGAGTTGTTGTGGTAGCTGCTTGACGTTCGCAGGACCTGACTACTCTTCCTATTTCAGTTTTATTTACATATATACATTTCCAGACTTGAGTATTTTCGTTCAGATATTGTTATTCAGATTGTTTTAGAGGCTCTAGACTCGTGACCCCAGATCTTTTGGGAGTGTTTTATCAGACTTCGTATTTTCTCAGTATTATTCTTCGATAAATATTGGATTATTATTCTAAGACTATTATATTCTCTTTAGATTGTCGGTTTTGAGGTTTACAGTTGATTTGGGAACGACTGTGGTCAGGCTTGCCTAGCAATTGTGTTGGGCGCCATCACGACCGGGTTTGGAGTCGTGACAGAAAGTAATACTTTTGTGATGCTAAATATGTTGATATTTCTAATAAGTGTTCATATATATTATCTTTTTTGGTTAGATTATGGTGTGGACAGGTTTATTAGTAGATAATATTCAAAGTTCAATATTTGTATAAAACGCAGTAACAGAAATTAATATGTTCAACGAATTGCGTGGGTTTTGACTGCCGCAACTTGTAAAACAAATATATTTTTTTTATAATTTTATAATAAATTTACGGGTGTTGAACTGCCGCAAAATAACTCCTGCTAATTAATTACGGCAGTCGTCGCAGCGGTCGCGGTAGAACTCCAGTAAATTGATTGCGACGAACCTTCTTGCAGCAGTTTTGTGAACCGCTGCTACAACAAATTGTTGTAGTTATCAACCGCTGCAATTTGTAAAAATAACTGCCGCAATTTTACTGTTTTTTTGTAGTGTTGGTAGCTTGTTTTGATGTTTTTTCTATTATCTGGGTTATTTCAGGGTTGTGATCCAGATTTTATTTGTTTCATTGAGTCAAACCCTTCTATCCCTCTATTCTGTCTGTGTGAGTCTTGTCCGTTTGTTTTGTTGCTATTTTTATTATTCGGGTTATTTTAGGGTTGTAACTCGGATCTTAGGTTGTTTGTCTTGTTTTTAAACCCTTCCATCTTTTACTCAATGAAATACAATTTGTCCTTTTGTGTCATTCCATGCTT
>NW_017702358.1:0-1694 GCF_001879085.1 Nicotiana attenuata | reverse complement strand
CCTGATAGGGCCGGTCTATCTGTAACCTACTGAGATGACGAGCAATAGGTCATCCCATCTTTCTACTCTTGTAAATAATATATGCATATTTTATTGAGTCCCCTCGCCTATATAAGGGGGACTCACCCCACCTTGTAAAGGACTGATGTTGCTCCACTTCTCCAATAAGCAATAATATCTCTCTCTCTCTCTCTCTCTCTCTTTCTTCTAAATTATCAGTGTTCTTCGACCCCGAGGTCGCCCTAACATTTTGTTGTTCTTCTTTTGTTCTTCGTCATGTAGCTCAAAATTGACGGTATAAAGCCTTGTATGCATACACTTATCTGTTATCCCCTTCCCGATTACCCTCGATAAGGTTATCTCCGATAGGCCGAGGTAGGCTCGAGGCCTGTCCCCGAGGTATCTACTAGCTTGTCCTAAGACCGGGAACGTCCCTTACTGGTTCGATTATCGTTTTTGGCTAGCTCGATCTTTACTGTTTTTATTCCACAATTAGCACTAGTCACCCTTTCAAACTAGCTCGGGAATAGATCACATATTTTTAGAATCCCATTTACAAATTTAATTGTTGTTACTATTTTTACGGTAAACAGTTTGGCGCCCACCGTGGGGCTAAAAATAATAGTGATTATTTTCTTGCAAGTTTCGTCACTTAAACGCACAATATCTCTCACACTTTTTCTTGCCTGAGACCTTTTGATTTCAGATAAATGGTCAGCTCGATAAGGGAAATCGAGGACGATAACCCCAAAAGTTTTTTGTAATATAACAGTTGTAATGGAATGATTACCTTTTTGTTGTATACCTCCGAATTGTTATTTTCGTTTGCTGTGAGGGCGTCTTAAGTGATTCGAGCGAGGTCGAATGTTAATTAATTCGAGCGTGGTCGAATGTTAAGTAATTCGAGCGAGGTCGAATGTTAAGCAATTCGAGCGAGGTCGAATGTTAAGCAATTCGAGCGAGGTCGAATGTTAAGCAATTCGAGCGAGGTCAAATGTTAAAAAGATAGAGAATAAAATATTGCTTTATTTCACTCATTGGAGAATATCTTGGTGGAGAGTACAAAATGTTGCTTTATTTCATTTGTAGACATGTGAATTTTGACCCTCCCCAAGATTTTACATATTTTAGCATATAAATATTTAGCTTAGGCCTAATATCGCTATTTCAATTAATTTTGACTTTTACTTTATTTTGTCACAAAAATAAAAATTACAAAAAATATTCTCTTTTATTTGATATAAAACAGTTTCACTTTTAATTTTTAATTTTACTTTAATTAATTAGAAATGATTTCATAATTTTGTAGTTTTTATTTTAGGAGCTAATATTTTTAGTCTACTAGAGTTAAAGGGCCACTCTTAAAGGTATTTGGCCAAATTTGACCCAATTCGGATCTAGCCCCTAATTCCCAAGCTCATATCCTAAGACCATACTCCCTAACCTAAAAATAATCCTAAAACCCTAAACCTATATAGAAAAAACCTAACGCCTAAGACCCTAGAGAAAACCAGCCGTTGTTTTCTGATTTTGAGGACCCCCCCATCAGCACCTTTCTTCTTCGATCTTCACAACCAAAAATTCCTCACCCCAAACCCGCTGACCACCCCTGAAACCAAAGGACCACAACCCCCCCCCCCCCCCCCCCCGTCGTTCATTTTCCTAAAAACAAAATAACGAAACAGACCCTCCTA
>NW_017702357.1:0-1694 GCF_001879085.1 Nicotiana attenuata | reverse complement strand
AAGCGAATAGGCAAATCGGTTACCAAGATAAAACTCCTTAGAGAAGGAGGGAGCAAATGTTACAGATGGTCATAATAAGGAGGCAAATGCTTTATAAGAGCACCATGACATAATATTTTATAAGACCTCATGGGAGAGGCTCAGGTACCTGAAAGTAATGAGATCTCGATAAGTTATGTATTTATTGTGCGATGATGGAACCGATGTAAAATGATCGTCGACGATGTTGTTAATATAATGTAGCGCTCAATATTATTAATATTGACGAGGATCTTGAGCTCAAATCTGTCATGGAATCTGGACAGATAAATGATTGGCCAAATGAAAATATGCAATGAAATTGACTTCACCTGAAAAATGTAAAGTTGGACGGATAGTCCCCACACCTGAAAGTGAAATGAAAAATCAAGTCGATAGACATAAAGACGACTTGTGGCACAAAATTTTCGTAAATATCCTAGTATTAGGAGACATGTTCTCCTGTGGGGAATGGAGTCATTTCAGATTTTGGTCTGACAATACATTTGATATGCATATAACTGAAAATCCTTGAATGATTTAAATTGTTCTGAAGCATATTAAGGTTCCCAAGAAATTTATTAAATAAATCTTCGGCAGATCCTTATGTAGATTAGAGCGATCATGGCATACATGACTTATTTTTGTGTCTAGTGCAATTGGTACACTAATATATCTGGATAGAACCATGAGTATAACAATATGCTAGCAAGATATAGTTTTATTTCAATGTGGAGATATTGGAATACAATTAGTATTATATTGCAAAACGAATACTTGATTTAGATTTGTTTATTCTAACAAATATCGCCAAGATTTTGTTGGTTATGCAAATGCAGGCATTTTCTGAAGTTCGTTCTTCAAATATTCTATTTGCATGTGAGAGTACTGCCATATTATCATATTACAAGGCAGTTAATTGTTGATACTTATTCAAGTCATGCCAAGATAAGCAACTGATAAAGCAAGGGCTCAACAGACAACAGACGTGTGACTTGACTTTGAAGAGAAGATTCCAATAATACTGAAGATAATGTTGTTTGCTTATATCAATTGAAAGAAGGACTATCGAAGGAGACAAATAAAGCACATTCACCAAAGTTCTTCAACAAATTTGTTCAAGTGATAATTTGACAAACTTCTTCACAAGACATTGCGGATCTCAATATTAGAGAAGTTGTTATACAAGCTTGGAATTCATCGTCTCCGAAGAATAAAGTGATGTTTTCATCAGGGGGAGGCAAATACGCGCTGTACTCTTTTCCCTTAGCTAAGATTTTATCCCACTGGGTTTTTTTGGCAAGGTTTTTAATGAGGCAGCAAATAATGCGTATTACAAGATATGTGTACTCTCTCTCCTTCACTAAGATTTTTTCCCATAGGGTTTTTCTTAGTAAGGTTTTAACGAGGCACATTATCTATAGACATCCAAGGGGGAGTGTTATGAAATATTATTATGTAGTGGATGTCTATAACTCCTAAAGAAGTTACTCCCACTACTCTTCTCCATTATGTAGATAACTCCCACTACTTCTCACCATTATAGTTGTAACTCCCACACCTCCATAACCTCCCCATGATCTTTCCCCATGATCTCAATAGTTAATACCATGTTTATGATATCCCTTTGTATACCTCAATGTCATCCTATAGATAGAGGGTTTTGACATCACATT
>NW_017702356.1:0-1695 GCF_001879085.1 Nicotiana attenuata | reverse complement strand
CCCAATAACCTGCTGTATCATTGCCTCGAGTCTAGCAGACCCATCTTCCTGCTGTCCACCATGCTGCTGCTGAGGAGGATGATACCCCTGCTGCTGCTGAGGAGGATGATACCCCTGCTGCTGCTGAGGAGGATGATACCCCTGCTGCTGATTTTGATTATTATATCCCTGTGGCCTTGGATAAGGCACCATATTGTTGTGAGGTCTCATACCTCCCATGTTGCCATTGTTGAGCTGTGGCTGGACTGGCCTGTACGGCTGATTTTGTTGGCCCCAATTTCGACCACCCTGTCTCTGGCCTCCATAATTAGCCACATAATTCATGTCCTCAGGGTAGTGATGATGATCGCTTTCTGCATTCCACTGGTTACCAATTGGCTGACTAATGCAAGATGTGCATAAGCCCCCATTGGTAGTATCTACAATGTGTACCTGCTGCTTCTGCCCTGACTCTTCCACCTTTTTGGTGAGTATACTCATCTGTATCATTAACGTGGCCATGTTTTCAGCAAGACTATTGGATGAATCTAAGGGCACTGAGTGAACCACTGGAGTGATAGGTGCATTCCCGGTTGTCCACCCCGAATTTTGTGCCATCTTGTCAAGCAGACTCTGGCCTTCTCTCCATATTTTGCTCAAAAATGATCCAACAGCTGAAGCATCAACATTACCTTTCACGCTATCTGACAATCCCATGTAAAACCGCTGTCCCAACATCAGATCTAGAATACCGTGGTGCGGACATATAACCAGCATCCATTTAAATCGTTCCCATGTTTCATGCAGTGTCTCCATTGGTCTCTGTTTGAAACTCAAAATTTCATCAATTTGTTGAGAAGTCTTGTTGGGTGGGCGGAACTTGTTCACGAATTGCTTGACTAACTCCTCCCAAGTTGTTATGGAATTAATGGGGAGTTAGTTTAGCCAGGTCTGGGCAGCTCCTGTCACTGAGAATGGAAACAATAACAGATTGATTGCTTCCTGAGTTACATTGGGCTGCCTTTGAGTTTTGCAGATTGACAGGAAATTCTTCAAGTGTTGTTGAGGATCTTCGACTTGTGACCCCGAAAATAGTCCCTTGTTTTGCAACAAGTGCAGCATGTTGTTCGTGATTTGAAACGATTCAGCCTGTATCTGCGGGACTAAAATCGCTGTGGCCAAGTTCTCTGCTGTGGATTGTGCCCAGTCATATAGTGCAGCCTCTGGCACAAGAGGTGCCACTAGCGCTACTGGCGCTACCGGCGCAGCTGGGTCTACTATGTGATCCCCCATGTTTGGTTCGAATTGTTCAGTTGTTTGTTGTTGTTTGTTTTTCCGGTTGGCCCGATTCAAGGCCTTGAACAGTTTCTCGGGATCTGATAATGCTTCAAATACTTCACCAGTTCTCGATGAGTTTCTAGGCATGCACCTGTACAACCAAGTCAACAAACGTTAAAATTTCAATGTAAAGATTGGGTATAGAGAAAACTGACTACACTAAGAATTTTTTTTTTGTATTTCTATCAATTGTAATTGATAACACCGTTAATTCCTCGGCAACGGCGCCCAAATTTGATCACGCCCAACTAAGCCTTATAAAAAGGACAAAGCGGACGTTGCAAATATAATCTAAGTATTTAGCCCAGAGTCGAACCCACAAGGAATTAACCTATCAATTACTCTCGTTAGACTTACTAAATTCTACGGAATCAACTT
>NW_017702355.1:0-1695 GCF_001879085.1 Nicotiana attenuata | reverse complement strand
TAGCAGACAAAATGCCTTCATCATTTCAATCTCAAAACATGCCAAATACAATCAGGTACACAAAGATAAAGAAATCATACATAATATCTCTTGACTGCATCAGAGTTGATAGCCATTTCTATACATTTTCCTTCCACATCTGTTAGATATAAAGCGCCATTGGACAAAACTCTGGTTACAACAAATGGCCCCTGCCAGTTTGGGGCGAACTTTCCTTTTGCCTCAGCCCAATGAGGTAGGATACGTCTCAACACCAACTGTCCTACTTCAAACTTCCGCGGACGCACTTTCTTGTTATATGCTCTTGCCATTCTCTGTTGGTACAACTGACCGTGACACACTGTGTCACGACCCAAACTGGAGGCCATGACTAGCACCCGGCCATA
Source organism: Nicotiana attenuata (assembly GCF_001879085.1). Classification (NCBI taxonomy): domain Eukaryota; kingdom Viridiplantae; phylum Streptophyta; class Magnoliopsida; order Solanales; family Solanaceae; genus Nicotiana; species Nicotiana attenuata. The sequence continues at coordinate 1,309 of NW_017702355.1, read as the reverse complement.
CTTACCGAGCACCAACATACATTTTATCTAACCTTCTTTATTATCTTTTAGGGCTGACAAGATCAATATAAATGGTAGACATGGGTCATGACAACCAACAATAAAATATGATGGCATGAACATACATAACATGGGATGACTAGACAATCAAGAAACTATATATAAGGTACGAGCTACCACACTACCATGAGAGACTATACAACAAAAACCAGCCGACAAGGCCTACCAAACTATACATGAGTCGACACCTGTCTATGAGCCTCTAAAGGAACATAAGTGTTGCAACATAGCCGGAACAGGGCCCCGACATACCTATAATATCTATAACAAAAATGCATACCAAGACCAAGGCAAGTCCGAAGAAGGGATCTCGCCAATCACCGCTGAACTGGACAGCGTACTATGGTGGGGGAGCTGCGCCTGCCTGTCTATCAGGACCTGCAGCACGACATGCAGCGTCCACAAATAAAAGGACGTCAGTACGAATAAAGTACTGAGTATGTAAGGCAGGGAACCATAAGTAAGAACAGTAATGTAAGCAGGGACAGAATAAACAACCTGTAACATCTGGGTACCTCTAAGGGTTACTGATATTAAATGCGTGATACATATGTATATATACATAAACTTTTAAAACATACGCCTCTGTGGGCATCATCATCATCATATCGTACCCGGCCGTAATAGGCTCGGTAAAAACGTACCCGACCATGTGGAGCTCGGTAAAACCCAACTGATCAGTGGTTGCACAATAGGTGCCGTACCCGGCCAACTATAGCACGGCTCGGTAGAGTAAAATAGATACATATATATAATGCATGCTCGACTCACGGACTCACGTTCTAAACCTTTCGGAGTGACGTAAGGTCGGTATCCTCTGTACACGTTATTAGGACTAAGTCTTCACCATGAACCTTATAAGAATCAGGAAGTACCAATAACATTGATTACATAAGAATAAGAGAAGAAGCATCAACATCAATCGTTCCATAAGAGGGGAAACAATGTAAGTACTGCTAGCTTCTAAGAGTAAAGTATCTTTGGAAGCTCGTTCATCATATTATGTACAATCGGAGTCGTGCAAAAGAAGGAAAGGGATAGCCTCACATACCTTGTATATACTGCTCCAATCTCAAGCTATGCAGTTTTCACGACTCCTTAGTCTACAATAAGAGAAACGATACTATAGTTACCATTCAAGCGTCATAACTATTATGTATCGACCACAACCTATTTTACGATGAAACGGACAGCACCTCCCCTATATATATGACTTCACACAATTCCAAACAACCACCAAACAGCCCAA
>NW_017702354.1:0-1696 GCF_001879085.1 Nicotiana attenuata | reverse complement strand
ACCGCTCCTTTCTCTAAATTATTTTTCGACTCTTCTCTTTCCTTTTCTCTTGCTCTCTTTTTATTTTCTCTTATTTGCCCTTGTTTGGTTTCCTATTTTCTTTTGTTTTTCTTTCCTTTCTTCTTTTTCACCTCTTTCCTTTCATTCTTTTCTTGTTTTTCCTTTTTCATTTAGTTACGGTCGAATCCTATGGAGATTGCCTACGTATCACGACCCCGCGTGAATCAGATCGAGCGTAGTTCTTGCAAATAAATGCAAAAATAAAGAAACAATTTTTCGGGAATTTTCAAATCTTCATTAAATAACAACTGCAATTACAAAGCTATTAGACTATTTGTTTTTCTTTTCTCGAAAAGGGAAAGTACAAAAACCAGACTCAAAAGCAGAAATACAGACTCGATTATCTAAGAATACATCAAAACTTCAAATCCTGGGGCCCGCAGGGCATCTCTCGGCATCGCTGCGGGCCTGTGCAAGATTGAAAAGGTTTCAATGTCAACTGTAGGCTATTTAAAGAAAGTTGGCCATGTAATGACTTATTTTGACTTAAAAAAAAGAAAAGTGGCTATTTTTCAAAAATATTTATTTTGAGAAAACAAAGACTCGGTTTTGCAAATACGGCCTTTCAGCACTTCCGAAAAGGAGATTTTAAGGCTGTGCCGCAAATCGTTTTAAAATGACTCAGGGTGGTTGTTCTTGCAAAAACAGCCTTCCGGCGCCCTTTTGGGGACATTCGGCAAGAATGGCATCACCCGACTAATTTATGACAAAAATTAAAATTCTTGGTATTTTTGGCTATTTTTGAAAAAGGGTGGTTGGACCCGATGAGGGTTGCCTACGTATCTCACATCCGGTGAGAATCAAACCGGCGTAGTTCGGGAAGATCGAGAATAAAGCAAACAAGCTATTGTTTTCTTTTTTTTTTCTTTTTCTTTTTTTTTTTTACCTTAATGACTACTCTGATGAGAAAAGAGAAATAAAAGAAGCAAAACCCCTTTTTTTCTGAATTTTCTAGACTTAGTGTTCTATAACCTATTCTAAACTTAAGCTTAACGAGCAAATATTTTTGTTCTTTTTCTCTTCTTTTTGAAACAAAGACTCTATGGGAAATTATTAAGGAAAAATCCTACAAGAAAAATATTTTTTGATTCTTTTTTTTTTTTTAAGAAATGAAGTCCAAACAATAAACCAAAGAAAAATATTTCGAATTTTCATTTGATATCCCTGAAGAAAGACTTCGAAACGAGAAATGAACAAAAATAAAAATATTTTTTTTGGTATTCGGTTTTTGATTACCTAAGAAAGAAACTTTAAAGATACAGATAAAGTATGTTTTTTCTCTTCCGTGCACAATGTCCTAAAGTTCTTGGGAAAATAAAAGAATATTTTTTTCATTAATTTCCCAAAGAAGAACCTCAAAAGAAAATATTTTTGGATTTTTGAGATTAATACCTTAAAGAAAACTTTTAAAAAGGGTACTAAAAGGAAAATTCTCTTTTTTTTTGAATTTTGGGTCCTAATAAACTTAAAGGAAATATAAAAACAATTCATTTTAAGTCCTAGATATTAATTGCCTAAGGGAAAAACAACCTCAATTTTTTTTTTCATTTCTAGAATTAGTATTCTAAAGAAAACATATAACGGAAATATAAAATGCAACTCTCTTTTTTTTTTATTTTTGAGTTTACAGCACAAT
>NW_017702353.1:0-1697 GCF_001879085.1 Nicotiana attenuata | reverse complement strand
AAAGGATAGAAGGGTTTGAGTCACAAGACAATATCCGGATTACAACCCTGAAATAACCCGGACAACAGAAATGACAACAAAATAAACCACCAAAATTCCACTCCGCTGACCAAGAAATGGAGCGTCTTCCCAATTACCAAGCACGGCATCTTAGCCACTGAGTTTCGCATCAATACTGCCAAGACCATTATCAACTTTAATCAACAAGTTCCCAAGAGGATTTGCATGCTCCCTGTCACTGTCATTGACCACAACTACCCCTTCTTGAATCATTATTTCTATTTCCCTTCTCAAAGAGCGACAATCTTCAATGCTATATCCCCGGACTTTAGAGTGGTACACGCATCGAACAGCAGGATCAAAGCCTTTCGCATATGGGTCTGAAAAATTGCTTTCGGGCACCCTTATCAACCAACCCCACTCTGTTGTTGTCTGCCATTGCCTTTTGACTCCGTGTTGTCGGGAATAATTACCACTTTGAAAACCACAAACCAACCACCCTTGTGCTATGAGTATAACAAAATGAAGCCATCACGTTAGCATTAGGGCATTTAGCATAAGACAATCTCACTTTACGTGCAATGCACCTAGCCGTAGTTATCGGTTCTAAAATGACTTCGAGGGTATAAAGGTCAGTTGGCATCATCCCAATTTGTTCATTTCAACCTCTCTCTTCTTTGCTTTCTAGCACTTGCTTGCTCATTTTTCCTTCCTCTTTTCCCTTTTTCTGATTATCGCTCTTTTCTTCCCTCTCATTTCGCACAGCCCGTAATTTCACCATCTCTTTCTTCTTTTCTTTTTCTTTTTTCTTTTTTTTCTTTTTCTTGTCTTTTCTTTTTCTCTTAATTAAAAAAATAACTTGATCGAACCCTACGTAGGTTGCCTACGTATCATGACCCCGCATGAATCATATCTTTGCGTAGTTTTGCAAGATCGAGAATAAAGTTTTTTTTTTACCTTGATGACTACTCTGATGAGAAAAGAGAAATAAAAGATGCAAAACCCCTTTTTTTTGAATTTTCTAGACTTAATGTTCTATAACCTATTCTAAACTCAAACTTAACGAGCATATATTTTTTTCTCTTTTTGAAACAAACACTCTATGGGAATTTATTAAGGAAAAATCCTACAAGAGAAAAATATTTTTTTGATTCTCTTTTTTTTTTTCTGAAATGAAGTCAAAACAATAACCCAAAGAAAAACATTTCGAATTTTCGTAAGATTTCGAAACAAGCAATGATAAAGATAAACTAAAATGTTTTTGGATTTCAATTTTGATTTCCTAAAGAAGAAATTCTAATGACAAAAAAAAATAAAGTATATTTTTTTCCCTATGTACAATATCCTAAAGTTCTAATGAAAAACTTTTTTTTTCATTTTTCACTAATTTCCCAAAGAAACACATCAAAAGAAAATCTTTTTTTGGATTTTTGAGATTAATACCTTAAAGAAAACTTTTAACAAGGTACTAAAAGAATTTTTTTTTTGAGTTTTTGGGTCCTAATATAGTAAAGAAAATATAAAAACAATTTTTATTTTAAGTCCTTGATATTAATTGCCTAAAGGAAAAACCACCTCAAATATATATATATATATATATATATATATATATATATATATATATATATATATATATATATATATGTGTGTGTGTGTATATATATATATATATATATATATATATATATATATATATA
>NW_017702352.1:0-1697 GCF_001879085.1 Nicotiana attenuata | reverse complement strand
TTTTACGGTTTTTAAAAACTTAAAAAGGGGTTAGGGGTTTAGGTTTACCGGTACCCTACTTTAAGTTTACGACCTTAACTTTAGTTAGTAGTAGTTAAAGTTAAAGTTTAGTTTGAGTAGTAGTACGTAGCGAGTACGCGGAGGTGGAATCAAGGGGTAAAGCTATAATTGAGACTTGAGTTGTGTTCAAGGCATCGAGGTAAGTGTTTGGTCTAACCTTAGATTGAGGGATTAGGAGTTGAGTCCTAGTTGCTATGTGATAATTGTTGAGTACGACGTATAGGCATGGTGACGAGTATCTATACGTTGGTGTCAAGTATGACCGTGAGTCTTATATTGTGATTTTCATGATTTCGTTGTATTATTCATGCCTTGGTGAAGATTTCTAATTGTTGTATAAAGTTTGTGGAAATAATTGTGACCTATGAACATTGAGGAGCATTGGCTCAAGTTGTATAACGAATTGTGAAAGAATAAGTGATAATTGAACCTCTAGAGCATTTACTCGAGTTGTGAAGTGAATTGTGAAGTAAAAGTGAGAAAGAGAAGAGATCATTATGTTGTCACCCTTGTCGGGCTATTGTTGATGTAATTGTTATCTCCCTTGCCGGGATGTTGATGCTATTGATGTTGTTCCCTTGCCGGGATTTAATTGTTGACTTATTGCTCCCTTTCCGGGATTCTTATTGCAAATTTCCTTTATTTCCTTGCCCTATTGTTTGTGATTGTTGTTTGGGCGAGGAAGAGAGTTAAAGCACGATGGGTGATGCTGTGCATTGTTTGTTTTGTGAGGAAAGAGTGTAAAGCACGAAGGGTGATGCCGTGCCGCATGATGTACCATTCCGTGCCTATTATATTGATTTCATGGTGAGGATGAGAATAAAAGCACGAAGGGTGATGCCGTGCAATTTATATTGATTCTTATGGCGAGGACGAGAGTAAAAGCACGAAGGGCGATGCCGTACACTTGTCTTTGATTTTCCTGATTCTTGCTGATAATTGAGTTATGTTGTCGTTTACTTTTATTTACTGATTTTCTGTTGTTACTTGATTTTATTTCGATGTTATAGATTCCCTTACCCTATTTGCCTTGTGATTGTTGTTTTGGTGAGGAAGAGCGTAAAGCACGAAGGGTGATGCCGTGCATTATTTTGGTGAGAGAGTGTTAAAGCACGAAGGGTGATGCCGTGTATTGTTTTGGTGAGAGAGGGTAAAATCACGAAGGGTGATGCCGTGCACTTGTTGCCGTTTGTTATGATTTCTTGTTGTTATCGGTTCAAGTCCATTAATTGTCTTATTCCACTATTACTGTGATTCTTTATGTTGGCATTTTCCTTTATTGTGTTACTTGTTATTATTGGCTCGAGGTATCCTTGCGCAATATTATGCCTTGAATTTATGCTATAATTGCTACATGTTTATGTGACTTAGTTTCTACTTGACATTTAGCATACTAAATATTAAATTGCCTATTTGCTCCTTAAAGTCCATAATTAATTGCTACTTGTCATTATTTGTTTTCCTCGGTGAGTCATAATTATTTTGTACTTTGTTGTCTTATGAATTCGTATTAATTGTTGCATTTGTTGGAGTAATTTCATTTGGAAGAACTGTTAATATATGAAATGGGAGCGGGTGGTACGCCTACCACAAAATATAATGAAATGGGAGCGGGTGGTACGCCTACCACAAGATAT
>NW_017702351.1:0-1697 GCF_001879085.1 Nicotiana attenuata | reverse complement strand
TACGCGAACAAGAAGTGATCGCCTTCATATGGAAAAATATTATATGCCGCTTCGGCATCCCCAAAGAAATCAGTTGTGACAACGGACGACAGTTCATCGGTCAAAAAACGACCAAATTCTTCGAGAAATGGCGCATCAAGAGGATACTTTCCACGCCATATCACCCTGCCGCCAACGGCCAAGCAGAATCCTCCAACAAAACAATATTAAACATACTAAAGAAGAAACTCGAGGACGCCAAAGGGCTATGGCCCGAGCTGCTACCCGAAGTGTTGTGGGCACACAGGACCACACCCAAATCCAGCACGGGGGAAACACCGTACTCGCTGGTCTACGGAACCGACGCGGTCATACCCGTCGAGGTCGGCGAACCAAGCCTAAGATATTCACACACCAGTGGAACAGAAAACGACACAAACAGGCTCCAAGACCTCGACGAAGCTGAGGAAAGGAGAGAAATGGCCCATATCAGAATGGTGGCCCAAAAGCAACAAGTCGAAAGATACTACAACAAGAGAGCCTAAATAAGACCACTCAAGGTGGGAGATTATGTCCTTAAAGCCAAGACATTGGCATCCAAAGACCCAAGTGAAGGGAAACTGGGCACCAACTGGGAAGGACCCTACAAAATCACAGCAGTAGCCAGCAAGGGCACATTCCAGTTGGAAACAATGGAAGGGAAAACGCTCCAAAACAATTGGAGCGTTACTCACCTCAAGTATTTCCACTTCTGAAAGGCGTCTCCCGAGTCGTACTCTTTTTCCCTTACCCGAGTTTTGTCCCAATTGGGTTTTCTCGGGGAGGTTTTTAACGAGGCGGCAGAGGGGACACCTGGAGATATTTGAGAAACAAGTTTATCATACCAGCCATTCCATACGTCCTCCCGACTGGGATGACAAAGGGACTGGACTAGCGTGATCTCCAATGTATGAACGGCTACGGCCATCTCCAATGTATGAACGGCTACGGCCATCTCCAATGTATGAACGGCTACGGCCATCTCCAATGTATGAACGGCTACGGCCATCTCCAATGTATGAACAACTACGACCACCTCCAATGTATGAACGACTACGGCCATCTCCAATGTATGAACGGCTACGGCCATCTCAACGCGTAAAAGGCTACGGCCATCTCCAACAACATTATGGCTAAGGCCATAAACGATATTATGGCAAAAGCCAGCGACGCTGATAAGTCGACCCAGCTCGACTATGACGGCAAGTAACTCGACGACAATCGAAGTTATGTACACGGCTAAGGCCATAAACGATATTATGGCTAAGGCCATTGACGCCGATAAGTCGACCCAGCTCGACTATGACGGTAAGTAACTCGACGACAGTCGGAGTTACGCACATGGCCAAGGCCATCAACGATATAATGGCTAAAGCCAGCGATGCCGATAAGTCGACCCAGCTCGACTATGACGGCAAGTAACTCGACGACAGTCGAAGTTACGTACACGGCTAAGGCCATAAACGATATTATGGCTAAGGCCATCGACGCCGATAAGTCGACCCAGCTTGACTATGACGGCAAGTAACTCGACGACAGTCGAAGTTACGCACATGGACAAGGCCATCAACGATAATGGCTAAGGCCATCGATGCCGATAAGTCGACCCAGCTCGACTATGACGGCAATAACTCGACGACAGTCGAAGTTACGTACATGGCTAAGGCCATCAACGATAT